>NW_027315768.1:31969413-32194413 GCF_026437365.1 Eucyclogobius newberryi
ATAATGTCCCGTCATCCCCTGTCCTTAGATAATGTCCCATCATCCACTGTCCTTAGATAATGTCCCATCATCCCCTGTCCTTAGATAATGTCCCATCATCCCCTGTCCTTAGATAATGTCCCATCATCCCCTGTCCTTAGATAATGTCCCATCATCCCCTGTCCTTAGATAATGTCCCATCATCCCCTGTCCTTAGATAATGTCCCATCATCCCCTGTCCTTAGATAATGTCCCATCATCCACTGTCCTTAGATAATGTCCCATCATCCCCTGTCCTTAGATAATGTCCCATCATCCCCTGTCCTTAGATAATGTCCCATCATCCCCTGTCCTTAGATAATGTCCCATCATCCACTGTCCTTAGATAATGTCCCATCATCCACTGTCCTTAGATAATGTCCCATCATCCCCTGTCCTTAGATAATGTCCCATCATCCCCTGTCCTTAGATAATGTCCCATCATCCACTGTCCTTAGATAATGTCCCATCATCCCCTGTCCTTAGATAATGTCCCATCATCCACTGTCCTTAGATAATGTCCCATCATCCCCTGTCCTTAGATAATGTCCCATCATCCACTGTCCTTAGATAATGTCCCATCATCCCCTGTCCTTAGATAATGTCCCATCATCCACTGTCCTTAGATAATGTCCCATCATCCCCTGTCCTTAGATAATGTCCCGTCATCCCCTGTCCTTAGATAATGTCCCATCATCCACTGTCCTTAGATAATGTCCCATCATCCCCTGTCCTTAGATAATGTCCCATCATCCCCTGTCCTTAGATAATGTCCCATCATCCCCTGTCCTTAGATAATGTCCCATCATCCCCTGTCCTTAGATAATGTCCCATCATCCCCTGTCCTTAGATAATGTCCCATCATCCCCTGTCCTTAGATAATGTCCCATCATCCACTGTCCTTAGATAATGTCCCATCATCCCCTGTCCTTAGATAATGTCCCATCATCCCCTGTCCTTAGATAATGTCCCATCATCCACTGTCCTTAGATAATGTCCCATCATCCCCTGTCCTTAGATAATGTCCCATCATCCCCTGTCCATAGATAATGTCCCATCATCCCCTGTCCTTAGATAATGTCCCATCATCCACTGTCCTTAGATAATGTCCCATCATCCACTGTCCTTAGATAATGTCCCATCATCCCCTGTCCTTAGATAATGTCCCATCATCCCCTGTCCTTAGATAATGTCCCATCATCCACTGTCCTTAGATAATGTCCCATCATCCCCTGTCCTTAGATAATGTCCCATCATCCACTGTCCTTAGATAATGTCCCATCATCCCCTGTCCTTAGATAATGTCCCATCATCCACTGTCCTTAGATAATGTCCCATCATCCCCTGTCCTTAGATAATGTCCCATCATCCACTGTCCTTAGATAATGTCCCATCATCCCCTGTCCTTAGATAATGTCCCGTCATCCCCTGTCCTTAGATAATGTCCCATCATCCACTGTCCTTAGATAATGTCCCATCATCCCCTGTCCTTAGATAATGTCCCATCATCCCCTGTCCTTAGATAATGTCCCATCATCCCCTGTCCTTAGATAATGTCCCATCATCCCCTGTCCTTAGATAATGTCCCATCATCCCCTGTCCTTAGATAATGTCCCATCATCCCCTGTCCTTAGATAATGTCCCATCATCCCCTGTCCTTAGATAATGTCCCATCATCCCTGTCCTTAGATAATGTCCCATCATCCCCTGTCCTTAGATAATGTCCCATCATCCCCTGTCCTTAGATAATGTCCCGTCATCCCCTGTCCTTAGATAATGTCCCATCATCCCCTGTCCTTAGATAATGTCCCATCATCCCCTGTCCTTAGATAATGTCCCATCATCCCCTGTCCTTAGATAATGTCCCATCATCCCCTGTCCTTGGATAATGTCCCATCATCTCCTGTCCTTAGATAATGTCCCATCATCCCCTGTCCTTAGATAATGTCCCATCATCCCCTGTCCTTGGATAATGTCCCATCATCTCCTGTCCTTAGATAATGTCCCATCATCCCCTGTCCTTAGATAATGTCCCATCATCCCCTGTCCTTAGATAATGTCCCATCATCCCCTGTCCTTGGATAATGTTCCATCATCCCCTGTCCTTAGATACTGTCCCATCATCCCCTGTCCTTAGATAATGTCCCATCATCCCCTGTCCTTAGATAATGTCCCATCATCCCCTGTACTTAGATAATGTCCCGTCATCCCCTGTCCTTAGATAATGTCCCGTCATCCCCTGTCCTTGGATAATGTCCCATCATCCCCTGTCCTTAGATAATGTCCCATCATCCCCTGTACTTAGATATTGTCCCATCATCCACTGTCCTTAGATAATGTCCCGTCATCCCCTGTCCTTAGATAATGTCCCATCATCCCCTGTCCTTGGATAATGTCCCATCATCCCCTGTACTTAGATATTGTCCCATCATCCACTGTCCTTAGATAATGTCCCATCATCCCCTGTCCTTAGATAATGTCCCATCATCCCCTGTCCTTGGATAATGTCCCATCATCCCCTGTACTTAGATATTGTCCCATCATCCACTGTCCTTAGATAATGTCCCGTCATCCCCTGTCCTTAGATAATGTCCCATCATCCCCTGTCCTTGGATAATGTCCCATCATCCCCTGTACTTAGATATTGTCCCATCATCCACTGTCCTTAGATAATGTCCCATCATCCCCTGTACTTAGATATTGTCCCATCATCCACTGTCCTTAGATAATGTCCCATCATCCCCTGTCCTTAGATAATGTCCCATCATCCCCTGTCCTTGGATAATGTCCCATCATCCCCTGTCCTTAGATAATGTCCCATCATCCCCTGTCCTTAGATAATGTCCCATCATCCACTGTCCTTAGATAATGTCCCGTCATCCCCTGTCCTTAGATAATGTCCCATCATCCACTGTCCTTAGATAATGTCCCATCATCCCCTGTCCTTAGATAATGTCCCATCATCCCCTGTCCTTGGATAATGTCCCATCATCCCCTGTACTTAGATATTGTCCCATCATCCACTGTCCTTAGATAATGTCCCGTCATCCCCTGTCCTTAGATAATGTCCCATCATCCCCTGTCCTTGGATAATGTCCCATCATCCCCTGTCCTTAGATAATGTCCCATCATCCCCTGTACTTAGATATTGTCCCATCATCCACTGTCCTTAGATAATGTCCCGTCATCCCCTGTCCTTAGATAATGTCCCATCATCCCCTGTCCTTGGATAATGTCCCATCATCCCCTGTACTTAGATATTGTCCCATCATCCACTGTCCTTAGATAATGTCCCATCATCCCCTGTCCTTAGATAATGTCCCATCATCCCCTGTCCTTGGATAATGTCCCATCATCCCCTGTACTTAGATATTGTCCCATCATCCACTGTCCTTAGATAATGTCCCGTCATCCCCTGTCCTTAGATAATGTCCCATCATCCCCTGTCCTTGGATAATGTCCCATCATCCCCTGTACTTAGATATTGTCCCATCATCCACTGTCCTTAGATAATGTCCCATCATCCCCTGTCCTTAGATAATGTCCCATCATCCCCTGTCCTTGGATAATGTCCCATCATCCCCTGTACTTAGATATTGTCCCATCATCCACTGTCCTTAGATAATGTCCCGTCATCCCCTGTCCTTAGATAATGTCCCATCATCCCCTGGCCTTGGATAATGTCCCATCATCCCCTGTACTTAAATATTGTCCCATCATCCACTGTCCTTAGATAATGTCCCATCATCCCCTGTCCTTAGATAATGTCCCATCATCCCCTGTCCTTAGATAATGTCCCATCATCCACTGTCCTTAGATAATGTCCCATCATCCCCTGTCCTTAGATAATGTCCCATCATCCACTGTCCTTAGATAATGTCCCATCATCCCCTGTCCTTGGATAATGTCCCATCATCCCCTGTCCTTAGATAATGTCCCATCATCCACTGTCCTTAGATAATGTCCCATCATCCCCTGTACTTAGATATTGTCCCATCATCCACTGTCCTTAGATAATGTCCCATCATCCCCTGTCCTTAGATAATGTCCCATCATCCCCTGTCCTTAGATAATGTCCCATCATCCCCTGTCCTTAGATAATGTCCCATCATCCCCTGTCCTTAGATAATGTCCCATCATCAACTGTCCTTAGACAAATGTCCCAGGGTCCACTGTCCTTAGACAAATGTCCCAGGGTCCACTGTCCTTAGACAAATGTAATTTCCCCGTGTTCAGTGTCTACGGGTTTTGTCAGAGCAGCAATGGAACTGGAGCTGAAACTGCTGCGTTTGTTGCCCGACATGTACCAAAGTGGTCCAGTCCGCTGTGTTTTTGAGAGGAAGAGGAAGAAGAAGAGGAAGAAGAGGAGGTGGAGGAGGTGGAGGAGGAGGAGGTGGAGGAGGTGGAGGAGGTGGAGGAGGAGGAGGAGGTGGAGGAGGTGGAGGAGGAGGAGGAGGTGGAGGAGGTGGAGGAGGTGGAGGAGGTGGAGGAGGAGGAGGAGGAGGAGGAGGAGGAGGAGGAGGTGGAGGAGGTGGAGGAGGTGGAGGAGGAGGAGGAGGAGGAGGAGGTGGAGGAGGAGGTGGAGGAGGAGGAGGAGGTGGAGGAGGTGGAGGAGGTGGAGGAGGAGGAGGAGGAGGAGGAGGTGGAGGAGGTGGAGGAGGAGGTGGAGGAGGAGGAGGAGGAGGTGGAGGAGGAGGAGGAGGTGGAGGAGGAGGAGGAGGAGGAGGAGGTGGAGGAGGAGGAGGAGGTGGAGGAGGTGGAGGAGGTGGAGGAGGTGGAGGAGGAGGTGGAGGAGGAGGAGGAGGTGGAGGAGGAGGAGGAGGAGGAGGAGGAGGTGGATCATAGAGTGCTTTTGTGGACGCTGGTGACACGCTCCGTCGCTGCTCTCAGACGCCGCAGCAGAGAGTCGTTTCGGGGCCACTTTTCTTCCGCCCCAACAACCTGAGAGCTTCTGGGTGGTGCCGGGAGGAAGTCGACCGGAAACATCCGGAACTGGAGCTGGAGCAACAAACACGATACACGCCTCAAACCTGAGATAGAGACTCTTTTCTCGTAGATTTTAGTCGCTTTTATTGAATACACTTGAACATTTCCGCTCGGTTGGATTCTCGTCTCCGATTGGTCGAAGCGTCGTCTTCTCTTCACTTATTCGGTGCCGGTCCGGAGCGGGTCACGGGTTCACGGCGCGTTACTATAGCGATCCAATCCGGCGCCAGGTTCAACCCCCAAAATTACCTCTGATCCAGCTCCATCGCTCGAGCCTCAGGTCCAGTCAAGAAGAAGAAGAAGAAGAAGAAGAAGAAGAAGAAGAAGAAGAAGAAGAAGAAGAAGAAGAAGAAGAAGAAGAAGAAGAAGAAGAAGAAGAAGAAGAAGAAGAAGAAGAAGAAGAAGAAGTTTCTGCACAAAAACATCTGTTCTGTTCACGTGTAGTATTTCTATTCTATCCACGCAAAATGTTTAAATAGTTGCTGAAAATGTAGATATAATGAGAAGTGCACAGCAAGGACTTATACTCCGGAAAATATGGTACACTTTGACAGTGACATAAGTCGCACCAGCCAAAAAAATGCATAATACAGAAGAAAAAAACATGTATAAGTCGCACTGGAGTATAAGTCGCATTTTCGAGGGAAATGTATTTGATCAAATCCAAGACCAAGAACAGACATTTCATCTGTAAATGCAGTTTAAAATAATAACAGATGAAAGAACATGGTGAATAGGTGTACGTATGCTAACGCTAACACCTTCAGCTACATGACGTATGCTAACGCTAACACCTTCAGCTACATGACGTATGCTAACGCTAACACCTTCAGCTACATGACGTATGCTAACGCTAACACCTTCAGCTACATGACGTATGCTAACGCTAACACCTTCAGCTACATGACGTATGCTAACGCTAACACCTTCAGCTCCATGACGTATGCTAACGCTAACACCTTCAGCTACATGACGTATGCTAACGCTAACACCTTCAGCTCCATGACGTATGCTAACGCTAACACCTTCAGCTACATGACGTATGCTAACGCTAACACCTTCAGCTACATGACGTATGCTAACGCTAACACCTTCAGCTCCATGACGTATGCTAACGCTAACACCTTCAGCTACATGACGTATGCTAACGCTAACACCTTCAGCTACATGACGTATGCTAACGCTAACACCTTCAGCTCCATGACGTATGCTAACGCTAACACCTTCAGCTACATGACGTATGCTAACGCTAACACCTTCAGCTCCATGACGTATGCTAACGCTAACACCTTCAGCTACATGACGTATGCTAACGCTAACACCTTCAGCTACATGACGTATGCTAACGCTAACACCTTCAGCTCCATGACGTATGCTAACGCTAACACCTTCAGCTACATGACGTATGCTAACGCTAACACCTTCAGCTACATGACGTATGCTAACGCTAATACCTTCAGCTACATGACGTATGCTAACGCTAACACCTTCAGCTACATGACGTATGCTAACGCTAACACCTTCAGCTACATGACGTATGCTAACGCTAACACCTTCAGCTCCATGACGTATGCTAACGCTAACACCTTCAGCTACATGACGTATGCTAACGCTAACACCTTCAGCTTCATGATGTATGCTAACGCTAACACCTTCAGCTACATGAGGCACAGACAGAACTGTGGTAAGTGTCTGGTATGTTAACGTAACATATGAACAGTTATTCAGATAACTATAGCATAAAGAACATGCTAACAAGTTTACCAAAGCATCAGTTTTACCCCAAATCACTAAATCCATTGAATTCTTCTTCCTCTGTGTCACTTCTAAACAACTCCACAAACTCCAGAGGAAGAGGAAGTGCAGATTCTTCTTCTGCGTCGCTTAGAGCCTAGAGTGCCCTCTTGTGGTTGTCAGAGTGAAAAGAACGAATAATATCACATATAAGTCGCTCTGGAGTATAAGTCGCACCCAAGGGAAAAACTATGACAAAAGGTGCAACTTAGAGTCCGGAAAATACGGTACTTATAAAGAGCACTTACAACTTTAAAAAGACAACGTTTGGTAAAGGAATGTGCAATAATATAGATACAATCAATTAAATAATACAGAATAAAGTTCAAATAAAACATAATGACTCATAAAGACTAATGAGAAAAAGGATGATTTTTAACAAACATTTGGACATGATGATTTTCTGAAGCTAATGTTCTGACAACATTTAAAAGAACAATATAAAAAAAAACGCAGGTAAATGAAATTAAAGTATGACTCACTGTTCCCGATAACATTCATTACGAATCCCGGGACAAACTTCTAACATATTAATCGTCGAAGCCGACGCTCGTTATGAAACGCTGACTTTTTCCGGCTTTTTAATCGTGTGTTTCCGTATTCAGTCCGTTAGCGATGCCGCGGCCCATAAATTATCCCTGTAAAAGCACATTATGTCACCTTTATCCAGTTTGTTTGAATAATTAATCAGCGTCTATCAAATACGTCGCTGAATTCGTTTGCTTTGGACGGCGTAAAGGTGTAAAACGGCGGCGTAAGGGTGTAAAACGGTAAAACGGCCGCGCGGTATGTTCGAATCGGGTCGGCGCTTTCGCTTTTCAGGCGCGTTTTGTGGAACGGGGCCGAAACGTCTGTGTTTGTGCCGCGAGCGAGACACAAAGGACAGGAAGTGGGCGTGTCCCGGGCTCCAGACACAATGGACTCCAAGAGAAAAGAGAGAAAAGGAAAAAAAATAAGAATGAAAAATACAGAGAAATTCAAAGGCGCGAGACGTGTCCGCCTGCTGGACAAAGACTGGAGTGCGGTTAGAGAATCGTGCAGTGAGGATTATTATAAAGGTTAAAGCGTCAAAAAGGTTCACACGTAAAAGACTAAACCAGGACTAAACCTGGATTAAAGCAGGAACAAACCAGGACTAAACCAGGAGTAAACCAGGACTAAACCAGGACTAAACCAGGACTAAACCAGGACAGGACTAAACCAGGACTAAATCAGGACTAAACCAGGACTAAACCAGGACTAAATCAGGACTAAACCAGGACTAAATCAGGACTAAACCAGGACAGGACTAAACCAGGACTAAACCAGGACTAAATCAGGACTAAACCAGGACAGGACTAAACCAGGACTAAATCAGGACTAAACCAGGACTAAATCAGGACTAAACCAGGACTAAACCAGGACTAAATCAGGACTAAACCAGGACTAAACCAGGACTAAATCAGGACTAAACCAGGACTAAATCAGGACTAAACCAGGACTAAACCAGGACTAAACCAGGACTAAATCAGGACTAAACCAGGACAGGTCTAAACCAGGACTAAATCAGGACTAAACCAGGACTAAATCAGGACTAAACCAGGACTAAACCAGGACTAAATCAGGACTAAACCAGGACAGGACTAAACCAGGACTAAATCAGGACTAAACCAGGACTAAATCAGGACTAAACCAGGACTAAACCAGGACTAAACCAGGACTAAACCAGGACTAAATCAGGACTAAACCAGGACTAAACCAGGACTAAATCAGGACTAAATCAGGACTAAACCAGGACAGGACTAAACCAGGACTAAATCAGGACTAAACCAGGACTAAATCAGGACTAAACCAGGTCTAAACCAGGACTAAACCAGGACTAAACCAGGACTAAACCAGGACTAAATCAGGACTAAACCAGGACAGGACTAAACCAGGACTAAATCAGGACTAAACCAGCACTAAATCAGGACTAAACCAGGACTAAACCAGGACTAAACCAGGACTAAACCAGGACTAAATCAGGACTAAACCAGGACTAAACCAGGACTAAATCAGGACTAAATCAGGACTAAACCAGGACAGGACTAAACCAGGACTAAATCAGGACTAAACCAGGACTAAATCAGGACTAAACCAGGTCTAAACCAGGACTAAACCAGGACTAAACCAGGACTGAACCAGGACATAACCAGGACTAAACAAGGACTAAACAAGGACTAAACAAGGACTAGAACAGAAACAAAGGAAACCAAGTCCACATCAGGTCTAAAGTGGGTGCTCTGTGTGATCGCGCCCTTAGTTTATCCCTGAGTTAGACCTGGTTTAGTCCTAGTTCAGTCCTGGGTGAGACCGGCTTTAGTCCTGGTCTGAGTCTGGTTTAGTCACCTGCAGTGGTCTGAGAGAAGAACTGCATGCTGGGAAAGTAAAGACGCAGCTCAGATGACTAAAGCTCTAGTGGAGGTTGACGTGGTTCCAGACTAACAGGTCGTAATGTTCTGGCTGATTCTGTTTAACGAGAAGCCACTCTGAGATTAGCACATGTGCTAAAGCGAGAAGGTCAAAGCCTGAGCACATCTGCTGCCCAAACATCGCTCCGAATAATGATGTGCGGCACCAGCTGAACGGAGGATGCTAAACTGTTATGTGGAAACAAAAACGCTTTCATGAATGTGTCCAGAGCCTGTACTAGAACCTTCAGAACACGTTTCAGATAACAAGAATTTTATTAAGTTAAACGAAAAAATTAAATATATTCATAACAAACAAAATAACATTGGGATCTCTGCCTATTTCCAACACTGCAAACGGTGTAATTCCCCCTTGCAGCCAGTAGATGGCGCCACCACTCAACAGTTTAAGAAACACAGTTCAGAGAATAGCATTCGGTCTCAGCACACAGTTGTACTGATCATGATAAGAGGACAGAAAGTCACTGAGCGAGTCTGGAGAGGATTTATGGAGTTAAAAACAGCAGAATATTCTCAGAGTCACAGATGGAGAAAACGTCACAGATTGAGGAGATTCAGAACGGAGTGTTTTTGACGCTCGGAGGGAGAGGACTTTCTAGCTAGGATTCATCAAACTAGTGTGAATGAAGCTAAATGCTACTCCAGATATGTTTTTGATGACGGAACAATGCTAAAACAGGATTAAAAGCTCAAAAAGGTAAATCTTGCATCATATGTGCCCTTTAATTATTTCCCTAACCCCTTAATTAAATAGTCACTAAGCCTGTATCATCGAATCATCATTGAGGCGTTATGTGGTTCTGAAAAGTTACATAGTGCACCTTTATGATGTTATACCTACATTTACCTTTTATTTTACCATCGTGAACACATCTCAGGCCAAATATATTGTATTATTATTATATTTTATAGTTGGCTCTGAACAGTACAAACTGTTTCGTGTCCTCGGCTTCAGCATCGCCGATTGTAGAACGTTAAAGTGTCTATGACAGGTTGGACCGCTCTTGAACTAAAATGGAGCAAAGAGAAATATATTTTATTGCTAAAAATCATACACACGTTATCCCAGGATAGCAAGGTTTATAATTGTACTTCCTGTTTGTAAATGATGACATCACACTAGGAAATTAGCTTGGGCCAAAACTATATCTATTCTAAATTTGTTTAAACATTTGACACATATAAATATATAAGAGAGCCTTTATTTAGTTGAGTTATTGTTTAGAGAGTCAAAATAGTTGTTTCTTTTGAGTAAAATGATGTTCCTTGTGTGATGTCACTTCCTGTTACTTTCTACATATTTTTCAACTTTTTCTCTACAAAAAGCCGCTTGACTGTTGCGTAACCGTCATTTACATTCACAACAAGTACAAATACACCAAATAAAGTCCAAAAACATGTCATTGGCACATTAATGAAGCACTTTGGGCGTGTTGAAAGGAGCCGTACGAGTGCAAAGAATCGTTAAATCTCGTTCTGAACTATAGCTGCGATGAAAAGTTGAAGAAGCAGAAAGCACTTGCTGAACTTGTCTCGCGCTCTATTGTGGCGCCCGAGTACGAACACGGCTCTAAGTGCGCCGCATTGATCGCTTAATTGGGAGCGAGTTTTTCAGGCGACAATTAGGTTTTCAACGTCTGAGAAAAGAAGACAAGAATAAGTTATTTGTCAAGATCTTTGGTGCGTTTTTTTATTGTGGAGAGAAACCCATTTGCAGCCACTTAACACTTGGATTTGATCGTCCCACAAAGGCACGTCGGGGAGTCAACTTTGAAGTCAACAATGTGGATTATTTTCCCTTCATATTGAGCCATTTCCATGTTTGATTGGCTTTTATTTTGTCTAATTAAAAGCAAATGAAATTGTGATTTACTGAACATTAAAAACAAGACAAAGAAGGTAAAAGTTTCTTCCTCAGAATTCTCTAGCTCCAAACTGCAGATGATTGGCTGTGGAAATGGCTGTTTATGTGTTGTTAAATAAATAAATAAATAAATTAAATAAATTAAATAAATTAAATAAATTAAATACATTAAATACATTAAATACATTAAATACATTAAATACATTAAATACATTAAATACATTAAATAAATAAACAAAATACAATAGATACAATAGATACAAATTAATACAAATGCATTCAAATAGAATAAAATACAAATTTAATTTGAATTATCTGCAATATCCCGGTTGACTTAAAAACTGTGGGACATAAAAATTTACAACAGTTCGTTGTCTGTGCGTCATGTAGCTGAAGGTGTTAGCGTTAGCATACCTACACCTGTTCACCATGTTCTCTCATCTGTTATTAAAGATACAAAAGATGAAATGTCTGTTCTTGGTCTGTTCTTTATACTCCAGTGCGCCTTGTATATGTTTTTTTTTTTTCTGCTCTATTATGCATTTTTTGACTGGTGCGACTTATACTCCAGAAAATCCAGGTAATAAAAATACATTTGAAGCGATGCCTAAATCCCAACCACAAGTCTTCGCTCTCCCATCATCCTCTGCATCGCTTCGTCAGAGGCGTTTCGGTCGAGTGACTGCGTTCGCTGTTCGCGCGGGACATGTGTCTGTGGGCGGGGCCTTCTCCTCTTCACCACCTGGTCGCCGCGCGGTGCCAGGGAACGGCGGCCATATTGTCAGGTCTGCTCGCGTGAACAGGAGCTCGGGTGTGACTGCGGCGACCAAAAATAGCACCAAGAGTCGACAGGAGGGCGATCGCTGCAGGTGTTCAGCGGCGTCGTTGTGTTCGTGTGCTGGTGTGTCGTACCTACAACAACCCAAACTCACCTTTAACCTCTCTCAATGCTCCGCGGTACGGGATTTAACTTTTTACATTTAAGCTATTTTACATTTATTCAGTTATTGTGCTTTTATTGCTGAAACGAAACACCTTGAACATCTCGACGAGTTCTTTTGCAAATACAGAACGTACTATTTACTCAAGTCGTCCGGCAGTGTTTTAAAATTTTTCTATTTCAATTTCACTTTGTTTTTGTCGCGCTCAAAATCACAGCAGCGGGCACCTCGCAGGGCATCGCAAAATTGTTGATTTTTACTTACAAAACGTTAAAAGATCAAACCAACAAAACAGTCATTGGTGAATAAAAGACAATATTTTCGTGCGATGAACGTATTATTCCATTTCTTCTTGAGTGAATTCCCGCAACGACCCTGTTATTAGCATGTTTGGAAGACTGTCATTTGGAGACATTTTCAAAGCTGGAATATCTGTTTTTGCAAATGAGCTCTTCACATTGTATTATTGCCTCTCCACCGGCTCATCTGAACGACTTACAGTCATACTGCGGAACATTCCAGGTGAAGGAGTAACAATGACATAAGCAGCTGGCCTGCATCATTGTCCAGCATAAGAAATGTTATTACTTGGTTGTTAGCATGTTATTACTTGGTCGTTAGCATTTTATTACTTTGTCGTTAGCACGTTATTACTTGGTCGTTAGCATGTTATTACTTTGTTGTTAGCGTTTTTACTTTGTCGTTAGCATGTTATTACTTGGTCGTTAGCATGTTATTACTTTGTTGTTAGCATTTTATTACTTTGTCGTTAGCATATTATCGTTAGCATGTTATTACTTTGTCGTTAGCATGTTATTACTTGGTCGTTAGCACGACCTTTGTTTGTTGTTTTTCTCCGTGTCCTGTTCAGTGTTCAGAAAATGTAACTTCTTTTTTTCCCCTTGTTAAAAATCTGTTTCAATGACATGATTTCATGCCATTTCCCTGCCTTTGTTTCCCCGCTCATTTGAACACGTCCACATCCACTGCCTCACGCTGTACACAACACCGTCGCCGCGGTAACAGGAAGCAGATTGGCCCATTCAGAAAGGCCATTACCTCTCCCATCGCTGCCGTTTGTATTATCATAATATCATATTATCGTGCGCGAGCCGTAATTAGTCGCCGCACGTGCTAGCCCGAGATTCTAGCACAAGATTCTAGCGCGAGATGTTAATGCGCGATGCTAGCCCGCGATGTTAGCGCGCGATGCTAGCGGTTCCGGAATAACCGTGATTTCTTCTCTCACACAAACTGCTCTCGTATCTGCTCTGCTTTTCGTGTAATAGGTGTAATTTAGTGAACGTGATTGCGCTAAATATAATGGACGTACTGCTATAATTTAAAGGTTGTTGGGTGCAAATTGAGTGAAATCCTGGGATAGCAAGAAAATTATTATTTTTTTCCCCTGGTCAATATAAATGAGATCATCACCTGAGAGCAATCACCGTCCCAGAATGCAACGTGGTTGTAAACGTATGAAAATGCAGCGTGAGAACATGTTACGAGTGTTTTTATAATACTTTGAGGACACGTATTTAGCAAAATTAGCTTTTTTGAGCTTTTAACCTTCGTTCACTCACCGTAAAACTTACCTGCAGTTGTATTTTGCTTAATTTACTCTTTTTTTTTTAAATTCATCCTGTTTATGAGCTTCACAAAAACACTTTTTTTTGTCAACTCCCATTTCAAAAATTTGGAATTCAATATTGCATTTTCATTTCCAGTTGATTTATTAGCATTTTGGCAGGAGTGGAGTCTCATTCCTTTTCATGAGCAAACGCTTTCCTGAATCAACTCGGGAAATGATTTTGTCAAAATATCGTGCTCACTCATAATTCAACATTCTCCAGTGCTTTATTTGCTCTTTGGGTCTTTTGTGCTGAACGCCGAGGGCCCGAGCCACACGCTGCGTTGCCAAATTTGAGAAATAATAATAATAATCAAAATGAAAAGCGGACCAGTCAGACACTTCAGCTCCGTGCGCTGAATCGTAGTCAGACGTGTTGTTATTGTCCTCGACGAGAGATGAATAAACTGCACGGATTCTTCGCTCTCGAACACAAACGTCCTCCCGTCGCCGGCTTGAGCGCGGGAATATTGGCAGCCGCGGTTCACGGAGAGCGTTTTAATTGTGTCATTTTTGCCCGATCGCGTCTCACACTGGGAACGCGGCGGGAAATGAAGGGCTTCTCCATGTTCGTGTTTGCGGAGGAAGAAGAGGCATTTTTTGGGTGATTTGTGAAAACGAGGCGGACGTTATAACGGCTTCAATCGCTCACACTCGGCTGTTGAGTTGAAGCGATGTCGTTGTGGACTGAAATATGTTCTGGGAGTTGGGCAGGAGCCAGATTTGTGCTTAACGAAGAATACTGTTACTTCAAAACAGGGATGTCGCGATGTAAATACTTAAGTGTTGCGATTATTGTGAGGAAAAAAACATCACGATTTAACGATTGTTCATGATTATTGAGATCTTGGAAACGCCCTTCATTCTCGTGGTCGGACACAAACTATTCCTCAAGTTTGTGAGCGGCGTTACAAAACTGAACCCTCTGAAAAACAAAAGAAAGTTAAATGTGAAAAAACATTTACGTCTATTTTTGGGCTATAAATAAAACAAAAAATGCTTAAATTTGCCTCTCACAATTATCATTTTTGGGATATAACGATTACATTGTGACCTGAATAATCCTGACATCCCGACTTTAACATAGTATTACTAAGTACAAAGTATTGTTCAGAGAAAACTACTACTTATAAGTTGGAAGGACCAAACGTAAATAAAATACACAAAAATCTGTTATATAGATGAAAAATTGGAAAAACTCATCATATCTGAAGGAGCGGTGCAAGAAACAACTCATTTAATATCATCAAAAATAAAGCTTTTGTCACTAGACTTTATGGAAAGAGGAACAAACAAACAAACAAACTTTTACTTAATAAGAAAGAGTACTGATATACTATAAAATATACGTAGATGTAACCTACGTGCCTTCAACACCATCCAGCCGCTGCTCCTGAGGGACAAGCTGGAGACGGCTGGTGTGGAGTATGACCTGGCAGAGTGGATCCTGGACTACCTCACAGACCGACCCCAGTTTGTGAGAGCCCGGAACTGTGTGTCTGACACTCGGACCTGCAGTGTGGGGGCGCCCCAGGGCACCGTCCTCGCGCCCTTTCTCTTCACCCTTTACACTGCAGACTTCAGACATGACACGGACAGCTGTGTCCTGCAGAAGTTCTCTGACGACTCTGCCATCATCGGACTCATCACGGACGACGATGACGCGGAGTACAGGGGACTGGCGCGGGACTTTGTGGACTGGTGTCAGCGGAACCACCTCCTCATCAACGCGGGGAAGACCAAGGAGATGGTGGTGGATTTCCGCAGACGCCACCCCACTGCCCCCTCACCAGTGAACATCCAGGGACGGGACATTGAGAGAGTGGACTCATACAAGTACCTGGGTGTTCATCTGAACCACAAACTGGACTGGACTCATAGCACAGACGCACTGTACAGGAAGAGCCAGAGTCGGCTCTACCTCCTGAGGAGACTCAGGTCTTTTGGAGTGACAGGGCCACTCCTGAAGACCTTCTACGACTCTGTGGTGGCATCAGCCCTCCTGTATGGTGTGGCCTGCTGGAGCAGCAGCATCACAGAGAGGGAGAGGAAGAGGCTGGACAGAGTCATCAAGAAGTCCAGCTCCGTCCTGGGCTGTGCTCTGGACTCGGTGCAGGAGGTGGGGGACAGGAGGATCCTGGCTAGATTCACATCTATGCTGGACCATGAGTCTCACCCCCTGCAGGACACTCTCTCCGCTCTGGAGAGCAGCTTCAGTGAGAGACTGATCCACCCTCGCTGTGTGAAGGAAAGGTTCCGTAGGTCTTTCCTTCCTGCTGCTGTCAGACTTTATAACAAACACTGTTAGTACTGAACACTCGCAATACTGACCTAACCTAATACTGATGTGCAACTCTGTCATATGTGCAATTGCTGTTGGAATTCATGTGCAATTCATGTGCAATTACTGTGAAATCCATGTGCAATCTATGTGCTGTCGTGACACATATTCATGTGCAATTACTGTCGTGATCACATGCAATGGTATTTATGTATTTATTTATTTATTTGTCTATGGGAGTTTTTATTTATTTATAGGAGATCTTCTACTGAAAGTGTTTTTCAGACTTCCTATAAGTGATCTGTTCTTCTGTATCTACCTCTGTATCTACCTGCGTTGCACCAATGAAATTTCCCCATGTGGGACAATAAAGGAATATCTTATCTTATCTTATCTTAAATGTACTATTAAGAGAGGAGTACTTTTCCCCCCTCTTCTTTGAGTATTATCTTGGACCTCTACGTTGTACTTTTACTTCAGTAATCTCAATATAAAGTTCACTTCCTGTGGCCCCTACAAAAGAAAAGCCTCTGCATTAACGCGCAACAGGAAGCGTCTTATTGTGAAAAGGTCAGATAATGACAGTGGCCTAACTCTGCGCGAACGACAAAAGCTGGAAACGTAGTAAATATGTTATTGCTTTATTCAGAATGCGCTAAATAAGAGAGGAAGTGGTCATTTCACGCTTTAGATTAGAAAATATTAGGCCTATTATTCCCAACAATATTGTTAAACACGCAGCAAAAATACTTGGGCAGGAAGCGTTTGGTCGTTCAGTCGATTAATCGGTCGAATAATCATGTTTTAACAGGTTTTATTTAATTTTTTTAAAGGACAACAGCAGAAAAGGAGACTAAAAGTGACACAGCTGGAGTTTTAGGAGCGTCCGATCCATCTTATCAGCTTTTTTGGGTCATTTACGGTGCAGTGTTGCTATTGTGTGAATTTGATGACATTTTGTGTGTATTTTGGCTCAGATATGGTCAGATTTGAGCAGTTATTCCATCGCTCGCTCCCTTTTAGCCGCCTAATCGATGCAAATACCAAGAATTCCTTTTTGTCCCCCCCCCCGTCACAGCCGGTTGCAGAAAGCTGCTCAGAAGGAGTGCAGGAGTCATGTTCACGGTGGTTTCGCGACTGCGTTCAACAAAATAAAATGACAAAAAACAGCAAAGGCGAGAAAAAAAACAAAAAAAACAAAGCATCCCCGCTTCTGTTTTTTGGACAAATTGCACCCTGACTTCTCCCACTTGGCAGTATTTATCTCCCCGGCTCGTCTCCCCTTGTCAGCGGGTTTCGCCTCTCGTGGAAAACATGTCAATTCCAGCCCGGTACAAACCTCTCTTTGTTCGCGGCGGTGAATGGCGGCGGTGCAGCGTCGTCCCGTCAGAGGGTGTGTGGTCCGCTAGGAGGAGGGGAAGAGCGCGGCGGGGTGTTTTTGGGTTGCCTGCGGCGGAGGTCGAAGGTTAAGCCCACGGGGGGTCCTCCGAGATGGGGCCCCCGCTGAATGGGGATGATACAAGTCCCCCGAAAAGATGATTCATCGCTCAGGCATCTCCGTCTCCGCTCTCCACCGAGCGGAAAGAGGCGAGTTCAGGGCGGAGTCTTACACGTTTTGGAAGATTTGGTGTATTTTTTTCATATTCAGTTCACAGTTATATATATATATATACAGATATTAAACACATCGAGTATGATTTAAAAACATTAGAAAAGACCGATATCTTAAGTGCTAAACTATAATACAAGTCTCACGTGCTTTTCAGAGCGTTCTTATGGAGGTTTAAACTGGAGATGTCACAATATTAAACCGTTGCGCTACGATTATTGTGAGAAGAAGAAACATTATTCAACATTATTGACGCTAAACAACTGTGAAATACTTAATTTTGTCTCATTTGATTTGCCCAATAGATCACATTTCCTCTAATATTTCACCTGCTTTATGAAGTCAAAGTAAAGTTAATGTGATAAAATCAAACTCATAAATAAACATTCAGGTTTACTTTTTTAGAGTAAAGATTGAACTTCAATTTGCTTCTGAAATGGTCATGATTATGATTTTCTAATTATGTCCTGAATTCTCTTGATTATCGATTAACCGAACAATCTTGTCATCCCTCGTCTAAACTACAGGATAAACACGTTTTAGCAAAGACGTATAAGAAGGAGACATAGCATTTGTGGCTAATGCTATCGATCACTTGCCATCAAACTTGTCTCAAACTTGTATTCAAGTGTTCAGATTTCTACAACCGTGCAGTTAGCGTTGTTCTGCAATAATCACCAAATTACTGTATTTTCCGGACTATAAGTTGCACGTTTTTTCATAGTTTTGGCCGGGGTGCAGCTTATACTTATATTTATACTTATATACTTATGTTCTAGAGCGCCTTATATGTGATATTATTTGTTATTTTCACACCGCATTTCATACTCTAGAGCGACTTACATATGTTTTTTCTTCTCTATTATGCATTTTTTGGCTGGTGCGACTTATACTTATACTTATAGTCCAGAAAATACGGTATTAATTCTCAAGAGGGTTTGGGCTGGTATCGATCCATTGAACACATTTACGTGATGTCAAATGCAGCATTGACTACTTTTATTACTTAGTGCGATTGATGCCTTTAGTGACCATTATACCTCATCTTTTAATGTGTTGTTGGGAATAAGACCACATAAATCGAATAAATAACATGTAAATAAACATGTTAAACTTTTATTACGGGTTATTAATGTCTATGGTTTTTTGACATTGGACGTCTCTTGGCGCTGATGATATTTCCTCAACTGGTTCATCTGTACTCAGCCGTATAATTGGCTTTTTTTGTTTTTACTCTTTTGCAAATGGCTCTGTTTGTTTGTGATTGTGGCTTATCCTGTTTTGTCCCTGTCTGCATCACGGTTAAGTCCCGGTGTAGTCGTGGTTACGTCCTGATGGTTCCAGTCCCAGTTTTGGTCCAGTCTGTGGTCAAGTCCCAGATTCAGGTTCTATTTTTATTCCAGCTCTTGTGACACAATCTGAAGACGACCTGTGCATTTGCCACAACAGCAGGTGCTCTGTCCACTCTCGTGCTCGGCCTGCGGCGCCCCCTGTGGTTTGTTGTTGGTTGTGTCGGCCCGGCCCTGTCAGAACTGTCGGAGCAGACGGAGAGGAGCAGCACTCGATGGAGAGATGGAGCTTTACGGAATGGGAATGACGAGAGAGAGGGAGCATGAGGAGAGAGAGAGAACGAGGGAGCATGTGGAGAGAGAGAGAGAACGAGGGAGCATGTGCAGAGAGAGAGAGAACGAGGGAGCATGTGGAGAGAGAGAGAGAACGAGGGAGCATGTGCAGAGAGAGAGAGAACGAGGGAGCATGTGCAGAGAGAGAGAGAACGAGGGAGCATGTGCAGAGAGAGAGAGAACGAGGGAGCATGTGGAGAGAGAGAGAACGAGGGAGCATGTGCAGAGAGAGAGAGAACGAGGGAGCATGTGGAGAGAGAGAGAGAACGAGGGAGCATGTGGAGAGAGAGAACGAGGGAGCATGTGCAGAGAGAGAGAGAACGAGGGAGCATGTGCAGAGAGAGAGAGAACGAGGGAGCATGTGCAGAGAGAGAGAGAACGAGGGAGCATGTGGAGAGAGAGAGAACGAGGGAGCATGTGCAGAGAGAGAGAGAACGAGGGAGCATGTGGAGAGAGAGAGAGAACGAGGGAGCATGTGGAGAGAGAGAACGAGGGAGCATGTGCAGAGAGAGAGAGAACGAGGGAGCATGTGGAGAGAGAGAGAACGAGGGAGCATGTGCAGAGAGAGAGAGAACGAGGGAGCATGTGGAGAGAGAGAGAACGAGGGAGCATGTGGAGAGAGAGAGAACGAGGGAGCATGTGCAGAGAGAGAGAACGAGGGAGCATGTGCAGGGAGAGAGAACGAGGGAGCATGTGCAGAGAGAGAGAAGGAGGGAGCATGTGGAGAGAGAGAGAGAACGAGGGAGCATGAGGAGAGAGAGAGAACGAGGGAGCATGTGGAGAGAGAGAGAGAACGAGGGAGCATGTGGAGAGAGAGAGAGAACGAGGGAGCATGTGGAGAGAGAGAGAGAACGAGGGAGCATGTGGAGAGAGAGAACGAGGGAGCATGTGCAGAGAGAGAGAGAACGAGGGAGCATGTGGAGAGAGAGAGAACGAGGGAGCATGTGCAGAGAGAGAGAGAACGAGGGAGCATGTGCAGAGAGAGAAAGAACGAGGAAGCATGAGGAGAGAGAGAGAACGAGGGAGCATGAGGAGAGAGAGAGAACGAGGGAGCATGAGGAGAGAGAGAGAACGAGGGAGCATGAGGAGAGAGAGAGAACGAGGGAGCATGAGGAGAGAGAGAGAGAACGAGGGAGCATGTGGAAACCAGAAGCAGCAGAGGAGGTAGAAGCTTCTAGATGTGCTGTATGTAACTTTAGTCACGTTGTAGAAAAAGATGGAGACGATGCTGAATGTGGAACACATGGATAATAACTGCAGTAACACCATATGAGTTACAACATATCTCAACATATCCCAACATATCACGACATATCACGACATATCACGACATATCACAACATATCACGGCATATCACGACATATCACGGCATATCACGGCATATCACGGCATATCACGGCATATCGCGGCATATCGCGGCATATCACGGCATATCACGGCATATCGCGACATATCACGGCATATCGCGACATATCACGACATTTCACGACATATCACAACATATCACAACATATCACAACATATCACAACATATCACAACATATCACAACATATTACAAGCTGCAGTGCATCCACAACACTGACCAGAACCAGGAAGTACTAATCACATTAGTCCTGTTCTCAGGGACCTGCCTCCTGCTGGTGCCAGAGTCAGGACTAAACATGGACCGGCCTCCTGCTGGTGCCAGAGTCAGGACTAAACATGGACCGGCCTCCTGCTGGTGCCAGAGTCAGGACTAAACATGGACCGGCCTCCTGCTGGTGCCAGAGTCAGGACTAAACATGGACCGGCCTCCTGCTGGTGCCAGAGTCAGGACTAAACATGGACCGGCCTCCTGCTGGTGCCAGAGTCAGGACTAAACATGGACCGGCCTCCTGCTGGTGCCAGAGTCAGGACTAAACATGGACCGGCCTCCTGCTGGTGCCAGAGTCAGGACTAAACATGGACCGGCCTCCTGCTGGTGCCAGAGTCAGGACTAAACATGGACCGGCCTCCTGCTGGTGCCAGAGTCAGGACTAAACATGGACCGGCCTCCTGCTGGTGCCAGAGTCAGGACTAAACATGGACCAGCCTCCTGCTGGTGCCCAGAGTCAGGACTAAACATGTACCGGCCTCCTGCTGGTGCCAGAGTCAGGACTAAACATGGACCGGCCTCCTGCTGGTGCCAGAGTCAGGACTAAACATGGACCGGCCTCCTGCTGGTGCCAGAGTCAGGACTAAACATGGACCGGCCTCCTGCTGGTGCCAGAGTCAGGACTAAACATGGACCGGCCTCCTGCTGGTGCCAGAGTCAGGACTAAACATGGACCGGCCTCCTGCTGGTGCCAGAGTCAGGACTAAACATGGACCGGCCTCCTGCTGGTGCCAGAGTCAGGACTAAACATGGACCAGCCTCCTGCTGGTGCCCAGAGTCAGGACTAAACATGTACCGGCCTCCTGCTGGTGCCAGAGTCAGGACTAAATATGTACCAGCCTCCTGCTGGTGCCAGAGTCAGGACTAAACATGGACCGGCCTCCTGCTGGTGCCAGAGTCAGGACTAAACATGGACCGGCCTCCTGCTGGTGCCAGAGTCAGGACTAAACATGGACCGGCCTCCTGCTGGTGCCAGAGTCAGGACTAAATATGGACCAGCCTCCTGCTGATTCTCTCTTTGAACATCACTGAAGGGTTAAAGTTGAATCTGCTTCTTCACTTTATTTATTTATTTATTTGTCTCCCAAACGAGGATTAAGTTTGCAGCAAAAGAGAGAAACAAAGACACAATACACACTAAGTACTTTAAAGTAACTACTGCTTACAACCGTATCTCAGAGCAGAAGTATCTCAGAGCAGAAGTATCTCAGAGCAGAAGTATCTCAGAGCAGAAGTATCTCAGAGCAGAAGTATCTCAGAGCAGAAGTATCTCAGAGCAGGGTAAAGTCCAGCCCCTTAGACAAACTTCACGTTGTAAAGTATAAGTACAAGTACCACAGAAGCTTTGTACACTACTGCGCCTGAAGGAACAATATATTACATTTAGACTACTTTATCCAACCCAAAAACATGCTTTCTCATTGTGCGCGGCGCTCCCTCTGCACAGATCTGACCTGTAACTTGCGTGGTGGTGGTGCAGTGTCATCGCGCTGAACACTTTGGAAAAAGTCTCATCGTGGGCGTTTGTTTATTGAAGAATATGAATATATCATCAAACTGTTCCAAAAAGAAGTTGAGCAAAAAGAAAAATGGAACAAAAACGTTTTGTGTATAATGTAAATACGTCTAAAGTTATATTATATGTAAAAAGTACCTAAAGTTGTATTATATGTAAATATACCTAAAGTTATATTATAAATATACCTAAAGTTATATTATATGTAAATATAAGTTATATTTCTGTACTTTTGTTTGTAATTGTACAGTTCTTTCACATTTGCCTCATAATTGAAGTGACAGGTTGGACTAGTTTTATACTTTATAATTTTGCTAATAAATTGTAAAAAAAAAGTTATGCCAGAATAACAAATTTTTTGAAGTTTATCATTTCACTTCCTGTTTGTAATTTATGACATCACAGTAGGAAAACAGTGAGAAAAAACTCATCTACTGTCACACTTTTTTCATTTGACAAATGAAAATATATGAGGGCACTTTTATTTTGTTGAATTATGTTTAGAATGTTAAAAAAGTAGTTTATTTTGAGTCATTTATGCGTAAACTTAACATAAACTGTCTGTAATGAGTGCAGCCAGTGTGATGTCACTTCTCCACAAAAACCTCCTCAATTGGTTTTAAAACCGTAATGTATATGTACAACAGGTATAAATACCAAATAAAGACAAAATTAGAACATTGTAAAAACCTGCCATACGCCCTTTAAACCTTTACAAAGACATTTAACTACACATTTGGGCACATTTCTGCTCTAATCGCGTACCTAAACCTTGCCAATACCGATGTTTATTCTCTTAATTGAAGCCAACTCGATTAACACACAGTTGGTCATGCAGCTGAGTTTTAATTTCTGCCGGATTCCAGACTCTCACCACGAGAGGAAAAGGCCCAGTGTTGCATGAAAAGGCCACAATGAGGGTTTTTGGGTAAACGCGGTGACAAACAGCAGCTAAATGAACTCACCCAGACAAGTTCATTAGCGTCGCGAGGCTACGTGTAGCCGCGGGGGCCGGAGAGGATTGTGGGTAAGTGGCAGGTCTGGGTTGTATTGATAGTTACAGCTCATCTGTCGTCGCCCCGTTCAATTAACCTGCTGCCACTGGCACCGGGAGGGGATAATATACTGCTGCAGACGGAGAAAAAGGAGGAGGAAGAGGTGTGTGTACATGTAACGAGTACAAATACAAACATGTTACACCTGAACTGACTCTTGAAGGAGACAAATGATGCTTTCCCGTGGCTTTAAGTGGCTTTTAAATATGCTTTTGGTTAGTATATGTGATTTTAACCTCGTGACAACAGTGTTTCCTCGTCATTATCTTACTCAAAGTTGTATTTAAAAAAGGAAAAACACATAAAAAAGCCAAATTTAAGCCATTTAAATCTGCTGCGTGTTAAATGCCACTATCATGACCTGTTTTAAATCAATATTGCAGTTTACAATTAATACAATGTGAAACGATGGTCTACTTATGTTATAGTTAAATGCTAAGTACCTGTAAAAAAAAAGATACAGTATTTTCCGGTATATAAGTCGCACCGGAGTATAAGTCGCACCAGCCAAAAAATGCATAATAGAGATGAAAAAACATGTAAGTTGCACTGGAGTATGAAATGTGGTTGCAAAAGTGTGAAAGTGTGAAAATAACATATAATATCACATATAAGTCGCTGTATATAAGTATAAATATAAGTATAAGTCGCACCAAGGCCAAAAGTATGAAAAAAGGTGCGACTTATAGTCCGGAAAATACGGTATATAACACTCCTATGAGTTATTTAGGCGTTGGAGTGCCCCCTGTGTTCAGCAGCGGAAACGAACAATGAAAATCAAACAAATGAAGCCCTCGGGCAACGTGAACACCATGCTAATAGAGCCGTGCGTTGTTGTTCATGGATACTTTTCTTGTTCTACAGGAGAAGTCCGACAGACGCAACAAACGGAGTGATTTCTGGGCTTGTAAACCGGGTCAAAGAAACAAGCGCGAGAGAAACAAACTAAAAACCAGGCATGTTTTAATGACGGGACACGGTGAATTGTGTGTGACACGTGCCTTTTAACAGGCGCCCAAACGGGACGTGAATGAATCCATAGTTGTAAATGACTCGTTGGTAAGTAAGTGTTGGATGGATGTGTCCTGGCAGCTCGTATAGCATGAGAGTATAATCCCCTCCTACAGGCAGCATTACTTCACTAATCAGGAGCGCACCCCTTGAGGTTAATAGTCCAATCATGTTTGCTACTCAGGCTCAGGGCTTCATTATTGGTTCTCCTTTAACTGCTGTTCAAGTGTTTCCTTTGTTAAGTGCCACTGATGCACGCTGCACTTCTTCTTCTTCTTCTTCTTCTTCTTCTTCTTCTTCTTCTTCTTCTTTGTTCTTTGTTCTTTGTTCTTTGTTCTTTGTTCTGTTGTTTGGTGGGAATCAAATGATAAAATGTCTGATGCTATTTTAAGGTGAAGTAAAGTTGGTCTTACCTCCAGGAGTTTCACCCACAATGCTGTTTCTTTATTATCAATCAATCAATCAATCAATCAATCAATCAATCAATCAACCTTTATTGATAGTGCGTCACAATAAAAATCAAGGCAACACGAAACATAAAACGTAAGTAAGTAAGTAAGTGGCACTACATACTGCAGAGTGTTATAGGCCGATCTGAATAAATACATTTTCTATTATTCCAGTGTAATAAAGATCTGAAGATCTGAAGAAGATTGAAAAATGAATAAAATGAACAGAAACAGAAAAGAAAAATCTTCAAGAATCATTGATTGTCCTGGCATGGATTAATCCTGGTTCAGTCCTGGTTTAGCCCTGGTTTAGTCCTGGTTCAGTCCTGGTTTAGCCCTGGTTTAGTCCTGGTTCAGTCCTGGTTTAGCCCTGGTTTAGTCCTGGTTCAGTCCTGGTTCAGTCCTAGTTTAGTCCTGGTTCAGTCCTAGTTTAGTTCTGGTATAGTCCGGGTTTAGTTCTGTCTCAGTCCTTGTTTACTCTTGGTTTAGTCCTGGTTTATTCCTGGTTAGTCCTAGTTCAGCCCTAGTTCAGTCCTAGTTTAGTCCTGGTTTACTCCTGGTTTAGTCCTGTTCAGTCCTGGTTTAGTTCTGTTTCAGTCCAGGTTTAGCCCTGGTTTAGTCCTGGTTCAGCCCTGGTTTAGTCCTGGTTTAGCCCTGGTTTAGTCCAGGTTTAGTCCTGTTCAGTCCTGGTTTAGTTCTGTTTCAGTCCAGGTTTAGCCCTGGTTTAGTCCTGGTTCAGCCCTGGTTTAGTCCAGGTTTAGCCCTGGTTTAGTCCAGGTTTAGCCCTGGTTTAGTCCAGGTTTAGCCCTGGTTTAGTCCTGGTTCAGCCCTGGTTTAGTCCTGGTTTAGCCCTGGTTTAGTCCAGGTTTAGCCCTGGTTTAGTCCTGGTTCAGCCCTGGTTTAGTCCTGGTTTAGCCCTGGTTTAGTCCAGGTTTAGCCCTGGTTTAGTCCTGGTTTAGCCCTGGTTTAGTCCTGGTTTAGCCCTGGTTTAGTCCAGGTTTAGCCCTGGTTTAGTCCTGGTTTAGCCCTGGTTTAGTCCAGGTTTAGTCCTGGTTTAGTCCTGGTTTAGCCCTGGTTTAGTCCAGGTTTAGCCTGGTTACAGCTCTCCTCATCACACACAGATGCAGCTCTATCCGGCCTCACAGACTGAAATGACTCATAAATAACGGCTCCTCCTTCACATCTCGACACAGACATTTTCTTTTGGGCTAAGCGTGTCCCGGGGGCTGTATCCTTTTAGTCCTTTTTTAGCTCTTCATTTGGCTTTAATTAAAACTTCAGCAGCAACGAGTGTTTAAAAAAGGCACAGCCCGCAGGCGCAATCTCCCGCGGAAAAATACGGCTTTAACAGATATTTCTGCTCCTCCGTGCTCGTAGTTTTGCCCGTTAATGGAAATAAAACATTTAATGAGGAGTTAAGAACGCCGCGGCCGAAGCGTTCTGAAGTGGAGTCCTTTAAATCCGCGGGAAAGTACAGTCGGTCTTTTGAATGAATCTCGATGGCTTTCGCGGATCTCGATTAAATTTGCGCTCGCTCAAGTGGAAGTTGTAAATTCAGACCATTAGTTTTGCATAAATCACGGCTAAAAGATGAACTTGGACTGAAAAGTACCAACCGACCACAGATAAAGTAGCTAGAATATTGAAAATACGGCAAACTGGTCGTGGCCAGAGCCGGTGTCGGGGAATAACATGTTATTTTTATGAGCAATGAGTAATAATTAAGCACTTTTACGGCTGTGATGATGTCATTCAGGTCGACAAAGCTTTAAACGGCAAGTTCTACCGTAGAATTGAATGGAAGTTTTGAATTAAAGGCCCCCTGCGATGTTGTGTTGTCATGTGGACGCAGCTCATATGTTCAATTCCACAAAGTTCACGAAGTATAAAGCATATTTGGCTCTCAGCTCTGGAGCGTATTCCAAAAGAACTGGTTTTACTCCTCGGTGGACCACTGACCCAGATCTGTTGTTGACATTTTGGCTGAGCTCGCTCGTGTCCCAGCCACAGTTTGTCTGGGGAAAACACTGTGTACGTCCAAGTCACAGGCTTTGGAGCTTCTGTGCAGCGACTGGCAACGAAACCACCAGAACATGTGACGAGACGGATCCACATCAAATCAAGTCTGACTCTGGTTTGGTCTTGGTTTGGTCTTGGTTTGGTCTTAGTTTGGTCTTAGTTTGGTCTTGGTTTGGTCTTGGTTTGGTCTCGGTTTGGTCTCGGTTTGGTCTCGGTTTGGTCTCGGTTTGGTCTCGGTTTGGTCTTAGTTTGGTCTTAGTTTGGTCTTGGTTTGGTCTTGGTTTGGTCTTGGTTTGGTCTTGGTTTGATCTTGGTTTGATCTTGGTTTGGTCTTGGTTTGGTCTTGGTTTGGTCTTGATTTGGTCTTGGTTTGGTCTTGGTTTGGTCTTAGTTTGGTCTTGGGTTGGACTTGGTTTGGTCTTAGTTTAGTCTTGGTTTGGTCTTGATTTGGTCTTGGTTTGGTCTTGGTTTGGTCTTAGTTTGGTCTTAGATTGGTCTTGGGCTGGTCCTGGTTTGATTCTAGTTTGATTCTGGTTTGGTTCTGGTTTGTTCCTTTTATTCGCATGGTTTTCTCCTGATTTGGTCCTAGTTTAGACCTGGTTTGATTCTGGTTTAGTCCTGGTTTTCTCCTGTTTTGGTTCTAATTTCATGACAAAGTCAGTAGAGTTAGAAAATTGCATGTATTTCTCCTAAAATAGCCCGAAGTACAGCTGCTTGTTCTGGTTCAGTCGTTTTGACTTCAACCTGACAAAGCTGCTCTGTGATTAGTCCCGCCCCTGGGCCTTAAATGCCATGTGATTGGCCCGATAAACCCCTGGTGCGGACTGCAAACGTATCAGGATTCTCAAGAGTGCGTGACACAAAAGTCCTGAGAATTAATCTTGCTGGAACGATTACTGTTTATCATCGGTGCAGTTACTTTGTATGAATCACTGAAGAGTGCGTTTGGTTCCTTCCTCAACTTCAGTCTTGTTTTCATGTATCTTCACCTACCTCAGTTTAAAATACGTTACCCTTTTAGTCCACTGGAAACTTTCCTTTTTGTGATGTGTTTTCCCCGTAGGAACCTTCCAAAAATCCCCTCTAATTCCTCCGTTCAGTGCGCCACGGCGACCTAACTTTGCATCGCCTCATCCCTGACCTCGTTGTTCAGCATCAAACGCAGCCCAAACGTCTGATCAGAGCGAACGCAAAGGAACAGTGTGATAAACTTAGAAAAGCGAGCGGCGGCCGGGGCGAGCGGCCGTGGCCCTCATATGTATGCTAATCCCATCCCCGGCTCTTGAACTGGACTTGTTTGGGCCGAGCGCTGGACTTGAATAAGCTGTTGGCGGCGGCGTCTCCGCGCGCACACTCTGTAAACAAACCACAGGTCGTCCGTGCGAGTGCGCTTTTGGCATCGGCAGCGGTCGCCAACCTCTGCGCTGGATAAGGCCCAGAAACGTGTCCCACTGGATTTTGGATTAAGTTTTTAACGAGGGAAGATGTCGATGAAGTGCTCGACTTCGTCTCTGCCCGGCCTCGACAAACGTCCTTCTGTGGATTAAAGCCGGACATGGAAAGCTAGCTTCACGCTGTTGATGTGTTTGCTTCGTGAGGTCGTTGTAATCTTCCTTTGTTGTAATGTTCGGTTGTTGTAATGTTCGGTCGTTGTATTGTTCCGTTTTTGTAATGTTCTGCTGTTGTAACGTTCGGTTGTTGTGATGTTCCGTTGTTGTGATGTTCGGTTGTTGTAATGTTCGGTTGTTGTAATGTTCGGTCGTTGTATTGTTCCGTTTTTGTAATGTTCTGCTGTTGTAACGTTCGGTTGTTGTGATGTTCCGTTGTTGTGATGTTCGGTTGTTGTGATGTCCGTTGTTGTGATGTTGGGTGGCTGTGATGTTCGGTTGTTGTGATGTTCGATTGTTGTGATGTTCCGTTGTTGTAATGTTCGGTTGTTGTGATTTTCCGTTGTTGTAATGTTCTCTTGTTGTGATGTTCAGTCGTTGTGATGTTCGGTCGTTGTAACGTTCCGTTGTTGTAATGTTCGGTTGTTGTAATGTTAGGTTGTTATGATGTTCCGTTGTTGTGATGTTCGTTTTTTGTAACGTTCCGTTGTTGTGATGTTCTGTTGTTGTAATGTCCGGTTGTTGTGATGTTCCGTTGTTGTAATGTTCCGTTGTTGCAATATTTGTTCGTTGTGATGTTCCGTTGTTGTGATGTTCCGTCGTTGTGATGTTCGGTTGTTATGATGTTCCGATGTTGTGATGTTCGGTTTTTGTAACGTTCCGTTGTTGTGATGTTCGGTCGTTGTGATGTTCGATCGTTGTGATGTTCGGTCGTTGTAATGTTCCGTTGTTTTAATGTTCCGTTGTTGTAATGTTCTGTTGTTGTGATGTTCAGTCGTTGTGATGTTCGGTCGTTGTAATATTCCGTTGTTGTGATGTTCTGTTGTTGTAATGTCCGGTTGTTGTGATGTTCCGTTGTTGTAATGTTCTGTTGTTGCAATATTCGTTCGTTGTAATGTTCCGTTGTTGTGATGTTTGGTTGTTATGATGTTCGGTTGTTGTGATGTTCGGTTGTTGTGATGTTCGGTTGTTGTAATGTTCTGTTGCTGTGATGTTCGGTCGTTGTGATGTTCGGTCATTGTAATGTTCCGTTGATGTAATGTTCTGTTGTTGTAATGTTCGGTTGTTGTGATGTTCCGTTGTTGTAATGTTCCGTTGTTGCAATGTTCATTCGTTGTAATGTTCCTTTGCTGTGATGTTCCGTTGTTGTGATGTTCGGTTGTTGTGATGTTCGGTTGTTGTAATGTTCGGTTGTTGTAATGTTCGGTTGTTGTAATGTTCGGTTGTTGTAATGTTCGGTTGTTGTGATGTTCGGTTGTCGTGATGTTCCGTTGTCGTGATGTTCCGTTGTCGTGATGTTCCGTTGTTGTGATGTTCCGTTGTTGTGATGTTCCGTTGTTGTGATGTTCCGTTGTTGTGATGTTCGGTTGTTGTGATGTTCGGTGGTTGTGATGTTCGGTTGTTGTGATGTTCGGTTGTTGTGATGTTCGGTTGTTGTAATGTTCCGTTGTTGTGATGTTCGGTCGTTGTGATGTTCGGTTGTTATGATGTTCCGTTGTTGTGATGTTCCGTTGTTGCAATATTCGTTCGTTGTAATGTTCCGTTGTTGTGATGTTTGGTTGTTATGATGTTCGGTTGTTGTGATGTTCGGTTGTTGTGATGTTCGGTTGTTGTAATGTTCCGTTGTTGTGATGTTCGGTCGTTGTGATGTTCGGTTGTTATGATGTTCCGTTGTTGTGATGTTCGGTTTTTGTAACGTTCCGTTGTTGTGATGTTCGGTCGTTGTGATGTTCGATCGTTGTGATGTTCGGTCGTTGTAATGTTCCGTTGTTTTAATGTTCCGTTGTTGTAATGTTCTGTTGTTGTGATGTTCAGTTGTTGTGATGTTCGGTCGTTGTAATATTCCGTTGTTGTGATGTTCTGTTGTTGTAATGTCCGGTTGTTGTGATGTTCCGTTGTTGTAATGTTCCGTTGTTGCAATATTCGTTCGTTGTAATGTTCCGTTGTTGTGATGTTTGGTTGTTATGATGTTCGGTTGTTGTGATGTTCGGTTGTTGTGATGTTCGGTTGTTGTAATGTTCCGTTGTTGTGATGTTCGGTCGTTGTAATGTTCCGTTGTTGTAATGTTCAGTTGTTGTAATGTTCTGTTGTTGTGATGTTCGGTCGTTGTGATGTTCGGTCATTGTAACGTTCCGTTGATGTAATGTTCTGTTGTTGTAATGTTCGGTTGTTGTGATGTTCCGTTGTTGTAATGTTCTGTTGTTGCAATGTTCATTCGTTGTAATGTTCCTTTGCTGTGATGTTCCCTTGTTGTGATGTTCGGTTGTTGTGATGTTCGGTTGTTGTAATGTTCGGTTGTTGTAATGTTCGGTTGTTGTGATGTTCGGTTGTTGTGATGTTCGGTTGTTGTGATGTTCGGTTGTTGTGATGTTCGGTTGTTGTAATGTTCCGTTGTTGTGATGTTCCGTTGTTGTGATGTTCCGTTGTTGTAATGTTCGGTTGTTGTAATGTTCCGTTGTTGTGATGTTCCGTTGTTGTGATGTTCGGTTGTTGTAATGTTCGGTCGTTGTGATGTTCGGTTGTTGTAATGTTCGGTTGTTGTGATGTTCTGTTGTTGTAATGTTCGGTCGTTGTGATGTTCGGTTGTTCTAATGTTCGGTTGTTGTAATGTTCGGTCGTTGTGATGTTCGGTTGTTGTAATGTTCCGTTGTTGTGATGTTCCGTTGTAATAATGTTCGGTCGTTGTGATGTTCGGTCGTTGTGATGTTCTGTTGTTGTAATGTTCGGTCGTTGTAATGTTCCGTTGTTGTGATGTTCCGTTGTAATAATGTTCGTTCGTTGTGATGTTCCGTTGTTGTGATGTTCTGTTGTTGTGATATTCGGTCGTTGTAATGTTCCCTTGTTGTGATGTTCGGTCGTTGTGATGTTCGGTCGTTGTGATGTTCCGTTGTTGTGATGTTCGGTCGTTGTAATGTTCCCTTGTTGTGATGTTCGGTCGTTGTGATGTTCGGTCGTTGTGATGTTCCGTTGTTGTGATGTTCGGTCGTTGTGATGTTCGGTCGTTGTGATGTTCGGTCGTTGTGATATTCCGTTGTTGTGATGTTTGGTCGTTGTGATGTTCCGTTGTTGTGATGTTCGGTAGTTGTGATGTTCGGTCGTTGTAATGTTCCGTTGTAGTAATGTTCGGTCGTTGTGATGTTCTGTTGTTGTAATGTTCCGTTGGTGTAATGTTCGTTCGTTGTAATGTTCCGTTGTTGTGATGTTCTGTTGTTGTGATGTTCGGTTGTTGTGATGTTCGGTTGTTGTGATGTTCGGTTGTTGTAATGGTCCGTTATAGTAATGTTCGCTCGTTGTAATGTTCGGTCGTTGTGATGTTCGGTTGCGGCGTTGACTGAGTTTTATTCTCAGTGAGATCCGGTTGTTTCGGATCGTAAACGTCGGTAAAAGCGCATGTGGTTTGCAGCAAAGTTCGGACTTTCGAGGAAGAAATTTGGAAAGCGTTTTGTACGTTAAGGCTATCGATGGGCGATGCCACTGCTTTCCGATTCGATCCGATACGAGTAATACGGCCGCAAACATTACAATATCGATCCGATACCGACACCAATGAGTGTTGTTCTAAAATGCATTGAAACTCCTCAACTATGAACAGTAGTAAGTAAAAAAACTAAAAAACTTAAGTATCACTCTTAGTAGTAGTAGTAGTAGTAGTAGTAGTAGTAGTAGTAGTAGTAGTAGTAGTAGTAGTAGTAGTAGTAGTAGTAGTAGTAGTAGTAGTAGTAGTAGTAGTAGTAGTAGTAGTAGTAGTAGTAGTAGTAGTAGTAGTAGTAGTAGTAGTAGTAGTAGTAGTAGTAGTAGTAGTAGTAGTAGTAGTAGTAGTAGTAGTAGTAGTAGTAGTAGTAGTAGTAGTAGTAGTAGTAGTAGTAGTAGTAGTAGTAGTAGTAGTAGTAGTAGTAGTAGTAGTAGTAGTAGTAGTAGTAGTAGTAGTAGTAGTAGTAGTAGTAGTAGTAGTAGTAGTAGTAGTAGTAGTAGTAGTAGTAGAGGTCGATATGCCGATATTTGGTATCAATCACTAGTTAAGGCGAGACACAACAGGCAAAACCTATTTTGTTTTTATGGGTTTTTTTGTGTCGGTTTTCTCTCTCGACATCAGGCACAACTAAACTGACCAGCTCCAAAAATGTTTTATTCTTTCATTGCATCATTAGAACTATATGAGACATTGTGAGTTCAAAAAACACAAGTAGCTCCTAAACCCACCAATCCAAAGATTCTGATGGTACATACACAAGGATTTGTTCATATCTAATACTGAGCCTGATTTATTCAAGTTTAAAGTCTAAAAACTTAGGCTTTTTCTTAGTTTTATTTTTACCCAATTTTCTGTCAGATCTAGTTTACTCAAAAACGAAGAAATCCAAAATCCCCGTCTTTTTTTTTTGTAACTGATACATCAACAAAACAAGAAATTTAAGCTTCAAGAATTAAATGTCCAAAATATGTGTAATTTGTGTCTGTTTTCACACATATAACGCCTTAATTCTATATGAAAACATGATGAAAAACTTCTTCTACATTTTCTTTTCAAACACAGGAGAACTTTCAAAAAGAATAGTTACTTCTCCAATCTGACAAAAAAATACAAAAAATACAAAAATGCAAATACTTTTTCACTCACGACTTATTCACAACTCAAAAAAAAAAAGGTCAAATCTCAACTTTACACTGCAAACAGACACTTTTCACAGCCTGACTTTCACTTTTGTGTTTGTTACGTAAGCCTTTTGTCCCGCCTGAACTCACCTCTGGCTCCGCTCTTGTTTTGCGTTCCCCAGGCGACCGAGTGGGCACCGGACGAGGAGACGCGGAGGTCCTGCCAGAGCAAAGGAAAAACCGAGGTACGTCTGATCGCCCCATTACCCCGCCGTGTCCCCCCTGACCCGCCCCCCGTCCACGCCGCTGTCCCGCCGGGAGGATCCAGGACATCGCCGCATCCGTCGTCCTTGTCGCCGGGTTCTGACGGGCCTCACGGGACAGACTGCGGGACAGGAAATAATGCAGCTTGTTCTTCTGTCACGAGGAAAGGGGCCGAGAAAGAGGTCGAGGCAGTAAAGAGGGGGAAATGCAAGAGAGTTGGACAATATATCAACATTTAGATCATGTTTTTTGAAGATAATGCCAACTTTTAATATTATGATGATCGTTTATAGGAAAAAGTGCTACAAAAAGAGCTGATTAAAAAGAAAAAGGACAAATATAATATATCATTTCTCAGTGGTGGGACACAGGAAGAGGGGTTAGGGAGAGGGGTGAGAGTTAGGGGTGAGGGTTAGGGCAGAGGGTTAGGGCAGAGGGTTAGAGAAGAGAGTTAGAGAAGAGAGTTAGGGGAGAGGGTTAGGGGAGAGGGTTAAGGAAGAGGGTTAGGGTAGAGGGTTTGGGTTAGGGGTTAGGGGAGAGGGGTAGGGCAGAAGGTTAGGGTTAGGGCAGAGGGTTAGGGTTAGGGGAGAGGGTTTAGAGTAGCAAAAGTTAGAGTTTCAGTCAGACATCTGAAGACACTGGTCATGACAGTGGCCGCTGCTGAGCCTGTGTAATTATAACTCCTCTTCCCTAAACGTAAGTGATTAGGAGACATATTTCTCAGGCTTTAGCTCAGTCCTCATAATCCCAGCTCACACTGTTAGTCTGGCAGAAAATAGAAGTTTCATTAAGAATATTCTCATTGATATTTACACGATTCACAAGTCTTCTGTTTACAAACTGTCGCCATTGAGCCTCATGTTTGCATAAATGTACTCTTCTGCGAATCAAGACCAGGAACTCAGATATTTATCCTACTCTGGGTAGGCCCTGCCCACCGGGCGGGACCTCCTGATAAAGGGTGTTTTTGGTTTAACTTGAAACTAACCCACTTTGTCTACTATCAAACTAGCCTCTTTGTTTCCTTTGTTTCAGCCCTTGAATGGGCCATCAGCCTCCTGTTGTAACCTGGCTTACTCTCCCTCCTCCCGAGGAGTGATTAGCATCCAAATTTCCTGGATGCCCTACCACTCCAGGGATTCAAAACTTCATTATAAACCACCGTTTATACATAAGGACAGATTTTCTTTTTTTTAACAAAGATCCTCTTTCAAACCATCTTTTCTCTTGCTTAGAGTCTTCACCTCACTGTCTACGACAGAATGGTTAGTGGCTTTAAGATGAAGATGCACAATTTCTCCTTTGACTAAACAGCCACTTCACAAGGCTTTATCAGCACTGAAGACATGCACATTCAGGACCCCAGAGCGCCGTGCATCTTCATCTAAAGATTTAAGATTCAACCTTCTGGTCGTTTATAATGGAATTTTGAATCCCTGGAGAGGCGTCGCCCAGGGCATTCGGATGCTAATCAGGCACTCAGGGAGGAGAGAGAGTAAGCCAGGTACAATAAGAGGCTGATGGCCCATTAAAGGGCTGATAGTAATATAATATAAAATATCTGCATTCCTGGTCCTGATTCGCAGATTGACTCTCGGATGAGTGTCGAAATGTCCAGATGATAACAACTGAATCTTAATGTGAACAATATGTGATGATGACTTTTAGACTAATGAAAAAACGGCTCAAGTGTGGCACATGAAAAGGTGGGACATTATGTAAAGAAGTAATAACTCATTTGACCCATACTTCAAAGGCACTAGGCCAACCTGTATTCTGATCATTATTACCCACCTCATGCCCAAAGTGGCAGCCTTAAGCCGTCAGAACCGTGTCCATGAAGTCATGACGTAATCCCAGCCGCTCCAGGACGTGTAGCTGTCACTCACAAACTGATTGCTCCTTTCACTTTGTCTCCCGCTGAGAGCGCCCCATCGACAAACAACAAAACATGCAATCAGTTCTCTCTCTTCCCCCCACTCAGTGTTCTCTCTGTGTCAGTGCCAAGCTCAAGTCTCTTCATGGCCTAGCACCAAAGTACATCTCGGACATGTTAGTGCAGGGCTTTTCAACATAAGGCCCGGGGGCCAAATCAGGCCCTCCAAGCAATTTTATCCGGCCCACGACCCAACATCCAGGTACTAATTAAATTAAAAATTACATTAAAATTTTGTTTACTAGTTTAATCCTGGGTTAGCACTAGTTTAGACCTGGTTTGGTCTATGTTTTGTCCATGTTTAATTTAACTTTAGACCTGTTTTGATTCTGGGACAGTCCTGGACCAGATCTGGTTAGTCCTAGTCAAGTCTAGTCTAGATTTTGGAGATATTATTTGCGACCCAAAATATTGTTACAGTGGCGTGTTGTGCACCTCCGACCCAAATAAAATAAAGTAGAATTGTCCTGTGTTAGTGCCATATGAACCATCTCGGACTCTGAGGACCTCAGGGCCCAGCCTCCTGCTGGTGCCAGAGTCAGGACTAAACATGGACCGGCCTCCTGCTGGTGCCAGAGTCAGGACTAAACATGGACCGGCCTCCTGCTGGTGCCAGAGTCAGGACTAAACATGGACCGACCTCCTGCTGGTGCCAGAGTCAGGACTAAACATGAACCGGCCTCCTGCTGGTGCCAGAGTCAGGACTAAACATGGACCGGCCTCCTGCTGGTGCCAGAGTCAGGACTAAACATGGACTGGCCTCCTGCTGGTGCCAGAGTCAGGACTAAACATGGACCGGCCTCCTGCTGGTGCCAGAGTCAGGACTAAACATGGGTGAAACTTTATTTCAGTTTGATGCAGTTTTATAAAGTCTGGAACAGTCGTCCTGAAGATGTGAGACAGGTTTTACTCTGACAAATGTTTAGCTTTGCATATGACTGGAGGATTTAATTTGCACTCGTCTCTTTCATGTCTTTATCTGATTGCAATTATTTTTTTTCCTGTTTTATGAAGCACTTTGAATTGCCTTGTGTATGAATTGTGCTCTACAAATAAACTCTCTTTCTCTCTATTGTTCTCTCACTCACCCTCTCTCTCTCCACTTTCCCTCCTTCCTTTTCATCCTTCTCTTTCACTCTCTCTCATTCTTCTTCTTCTCTCTCTTACTTCTTTACCTCTCTCTCTTTCCATTCTTTTCTTGTCTTCCCCCCGTCACATCCAAACCGCACAAAGCAGCGGTGCCATTAAGACCTGACACTCGCTGTGCTCCAGAGCCCTCGTTACCCACAAGTCAATTCCCGGCCTTTTGTTCAAACGTACCGGGCTCTTTTCGCCGGCGTTTACACTTGATTCGCGCCACAGTCGACGCTTTCGGGCGGCGAAGGACGTGCTCAGGGCCGATAGTGGAGACGGCGCCGTTGTTTGGGGGCGCTTGGCTGCTTCTCGGCGGCCTTTGTGCGACGTGTCACTTTCCTCGTTTTTGTCACCCGCTTGATTCTGTGCGGCGTTGTTTTTGCAGATGGAGTGTCAGAATTACATCCGCGTTCTGCTGGTGAATAAGACGGAGGTGATGACCTGCGGGACCAATGCGTTTCAGCCGCTCTGCACCGCGCGAGAGGTACAGCGATACGTACATTCTATGGATTTATTTATTGATGAGAGTTTTGTGGGTTTGAGATGGTCAAATCGCCCAGGTGACCACTGTCAAGTTCATGCATTCATGTGTTTGTGTGTCATTAACTTTGCTGAAACTGATTCGACACCGTGAACGAGTATAAGTCGCACCAGCCAAAAAATGCATTATAGAGAAGAAAAAACATATATAAGTCGCACTGGAGTATAAGTCGCATTTTGGGGGGGAAATTTATTTGATAAAATCCAAGACCAAGAACAGACTTTTCATCTTGAAATGCAGTTTAAAATGATAACAGATTAGTGAACATGGTGAATAGGTGCGCGTATGCTAACGCTAACACCTTCAGCTACATGACGCACAGACAACGAAGCTGAGCTCCCCCTGCTGGTTCCGTGTGAAAATACATTGTCAGAAAATAGACGCTTTTTCACTTTCTTTATCATAATAAGACGGTATAATCACATACAAAAACAATAATCGTTACCAAATATTTCAAAAAGGGTCAGGGTTTCTCAGGAGAGTTATCTTCAGGTCAATGTCGGCAAATGTTGAAAGGCTGGTTTTCCGCCTTAAGACAGCAGGGGGCGACGACGGACACTTCAAACGCCCCGAAAATACATTTAACCATCACAGGGACTAACAAAGACGTTCAGTGAAATTTGAAAATGTTTAGTTGAATAGTGAAGACATTTCGCCGCTCATCCAGTAGCTTCTTCAGTTCCTCTGGTGAGTTATTGCCTCATATCTGTCTGAAGGGAGGCACTCACTGCATGAAACAAACACATCCTTTTTGTTTAAAGTAAGTAGTATCTGTTAAGTAAGTGTCCCTACTTCAGACTGATATGTCTCAGCCAAACCCTGTCAAAGGAAGTGAAGAAGCCACTTGGATGAGCGGCAAAACCTAATTATTCACTCTTAAAACCTTTGTCCAGTTGACAGAATTCCACTTTCCTTTGCTATAGATCACACGAATCAATTAAAAAATACTTCTTATGCTTTCCTTTAGTGTTAAACGGTAATACACGTTGATCATTACTTTAGATTTTGCAATTGTAAATGAAAATATTGATCTGAAACGGATTACGTCTTCACAGTGACTTTTCACAGCAGCAGCATTTTAATTTACGTCATGTTGGCAAATAAATAGTATCCAGGGATTGGTAAAAACAGCACTCTTCTTCACTCTTGAGCTTCAAAAAACGTATTTTCCGGACTATAAATCGCACCTTTTTTCATAGTTTTGGCCGGGGTGCGACTTATACTTATATTTATACTATATACTATGTAATTATACTCCGGAGCTACTTATTATGTTTTTTTCCTTCTCTATTATGCATTTTTTGGCTGGTGAAACTTATACTCTGGGTACAGAAGAGTCACAGAATTACTCAAACGTGCATGAAAACTAACTCCGTGGTGACATGTGTAAAACGTGCGCCGTGCGTAATCTTGCCCCGTCGTCTGCAGGTGGGGAACATGAGCCACGTGCTGGAGCGTGTGAACGGCGTCGCCCGCTGCCCGTACGACCCTCGCCATAACTCCACGGCCGTGGTGACGGAGTCCGGGGAGCTCTACGCCGCGACCGTCATCGACTTCTCCGGACGAGACCCCGTGATTTACCGCAGCCTCGGACACCTGCCGCCGCTCAGGACCGCCCAGTACAACTCCAAGTGGCTCAACGGTGAGTACTCTGATCTACACCGGTGATTGTGTGCGGAAAACTACAGGACATCTATGATCCGGCTGTGTTTTTGTATGGGTATTGTCAGTGCTGGAAATTAACAAAGTGCAATAAGTAAAAGTATTGTACATAAAGTGCCTACGACAGATTGTCTAATTTTGACTTTATTTGGTGTATTTGTACCTGTTGTAAATATAAATTGTAGTTTTACACTATCAAGTAGCAATTTGTGGAGAAAAGTTGAAAAATCTGTCGAAAATGGAAGTGACATCACACAAAGGACTCATTCCAATCAAGTTTGCAGATAATTTACACAAAATAAACCACTTTTTTGACTCTGTAAACATTAATTAAACAAAATAAACATGCTCTCCTGTATGTCTATTTGTAAAGAGTGACATTAGATGAGTTTTGGCCCCGTTGTTGCTGGGTAATTTCCTAGTATGATGTCATCAATTAGAGGACGTTAACAGGAAGTAAAATTATAAACCTGAAAAAAAAATTGCTTATCTGGGATCACATTTTGTATAATTTTTTGGCAAAATTTTAAACATATTTATTTTGACTGCATTTTATTTCAATGAGACCTCATTTGTTACTTCAATGAGTCAAAAGACTCATTGATAGTTTACCCACACTGTTTTATAATTATTTATTTATTTCTCACGTACTATTTGTTTTCGGCTGTGCTTTCTGCATCCGAAACTGAAAGAATGAAAATGATGAATGAAAAGAACTCAAAATGACGCTTATAAACGAGAAGTTGAAACACACAGAGCGCTTCATCCTCCACGAACCAGGAAGTGCGTTGTAATCATGCTAGTTGTCTTTAGCATGCTAGTTGTTGTTAGCCAACTTCTTAAAAAAACGTACACCAAGTTCTCTAATAGTCCATTATTCCTATTGCAGTCCTTAAAGAGTTGCTGATCCCAATTATGTGAAAACGCCGCTGTTATTTTGGCAAACGTTTTTCGTCTGCTTGAAATCGCCCGCGTTTACGTTGCGTATGCAAATGTCCTTTAGCACAGCTGTGTCTGCGACGAGCTCAGAATAATTCCACACCACTTTAGATTCTCACGCGGTCGCTGCCGTGACACGCAAAATGTGCTCCTGCAGGATTAGTAATCAGATCGGGGCAAAAGCGCTTAAATAATCCAAATGTGGCTGATTCAGAGGCTAAAGGCTGGTGTCAGGGAGTCCTTGAAATCCAGCGCTTTGAGGCAAAAACATGTTCTGAGACCGATGCTGAGCTGCAGATCAGGGAATGTTTCAAAAAAATACACAGAAAAATGCCAGCGCATGACAAGAGTGTTTTGGCAGGATTACAATAAAGACTGTTTGAGGCCTGTTGTTCGTGTAGCATAAGGTGAAAGAATGAGGGATTTAGAGTTGTACAAATAGTTATACTGTCCAAATGTTGTTATAAAACGTTTAGTTAGCTTCAGTTTAACATGCTAGATTCAAAGTAAACTGTCTTAACGACGCATAGATGACAATGAAATAACATTTGGTAAGATTTACCTGAGAATACAGTGATTTGTAGTTGTTTCTCTCTTGCAGGAGTTTATTTCAATGTGAAAAAACACCGCTTAAAACCCCTAGTGGTGGATGAAAGGCATTACCAATCGATCAACAAAAGCGAATTACTGATGATCAAAATTAACTCAAACAAAAGAAAAATACCATTAGTGAAACAATAAATATACAATTTTATCAAACTTTTAACCGTGTTTATATTGTTTTTAAGCTTATGTAAATTCATATTTATTGCAAACCTTTTATGAGTATTGTTTTAGCAGCGTATAGGTCCATTCCATCACTAATCACTAGAAGCTGGTTTAGTTTGGGCTAAGTTCAGGTTTAGTTGGAGTAAACTCTGCTCTGGACCAACAAGATCTGGTTTAGAGTTAGACAAAACAATATGGACCAATCAGCTGTGAGCTCAGTGACATGTGACACACTGAAACTCAAGTCTGGGAAAGTCTCCATCTGAATTGGTTAAATAAGCCGAGTATGAATGAGTTGGACGGTCCATGACAAAGACCGTCCCAATCGTTCTGTGAAGTCGGGAGGGAGTAAGGAAAGGACAAGCTATGCTTCCCGAAGGCTTCTCTGCACGCACGCCTCGGGATCCCTCTTTTTAACGTCTCTTACAAATATCCGCTCATGTATTAAGGGGAAAAGGCGCATCACGTCCCTGTAAACCACATTAGCATTCACACTCTATTACAAACATTGTGCAAACATTGACTTACTGTATCTCTGCTTGGGTTTAAAAATGATAATAAGTTCATCCTCTTGGGCGACTCTTCAGCTTCGAACACTCTCCACGAGTGTCACGTGAGCTCTTTGTGTGGACGCAGCCCGGAGGTTTGCACCGGTCAGTGGAATCTGAAATGGTGATTTGCCTTATGGCTGCGACGATTGAAACCTGCTCATGGAATATTTATCATGGTGAAGGAGACGAGGAGACGAGGAGAGGAGGAGACGAGGCAGGAGGCAAGGTGACCTGCCAGGATCAGTTATACAGGAATAAAAGTGATGGTGCCGGGGGACCTCCCATGATGCAATGCAGTACAGTCTTTTCCACTTTAATGCGATATTCACGGTTTGAGAATGTGATGCTGTGTCACTCCAAACCTGCAGGTGTCACTGCGATCCTGCAGGTGTCACTGCGATCCTGCAGGTGTCACTGCGATCCTGCAGGTGTCACTGCGATCCTGCAGGTGTCACTGCGATCCTGTAGGTGTCACTCTGATCCTGCAGGTGTCACTGCGATCCTGCAGGTGTCACTGCGATCCTGTAGGTGTCACTCTGATCCTGCAGGTGTCACTGCGATCCTGCAGGTGTCACTGCGATCCTGCAGGTGTCACTCTGATCCTGCAGGTGTCACTGCGATCCTGCAGGTGTCACTCTGATCCTGCAGGTGTCACTGCGATCCTGTAGGTGTCACTCTGATCCTGCAGGTGTCACTGCGATCCTGCAGGTGTCACTGCGATCCTGCAGGTGTCACCGCGATCCTACAGGTGTCACTCTGATCCTGCAGGTGTCACCGCGATCCTGCAGGTGTCACCGCGATCCTGCAGGTGTCACTCTGATCCTGCAGGTGTCACCGCGATCCTGCAGGTGTCACCGCGATCCTGCAGGTGTCACTCTGATCCTGCAGGTGTCACCGCGATCCTGCAGGTATCACTCTGATCCTGCAGGTGTCACCGCGATCCTGCAGGTGTCACTCTGATCCTGCAGGTGTCACCGCGATCCTGCAGGTGTCACTCTGATCCTGCAGGTGTCACTGCGATCCTGCAGGTGTCACTGCGATCCTGCAGGTGTCACTCTGATCCTGCAGGTGTCACTGCGATCCTGCAGGTGTCACAATTCTACAGGTGTCACCGCGATCATGCAGGTGTCACTGCGATCCTGCAGGTGTCACTGCGATCCTGCAGGTGTCACTCTGATCCTGCAGGTGTCACTGCGATCCTGCAGGTGTCACTGCGATCCTGCAGGTGTCACTCTGATCCTGCAGGTGTCACTGCGATCCTGCAGGTGTCACAATCCTGCAGGTGTCACCGCGATCATGCAGGTGTCACTGCGATCCTGCAGGTGTCACTCCGATCCTGCAGGTGTCACTCTGATCCTGCAGGTGTCACCGCGATCCTGCAGGTGTCACTCTGATCCTGCAGGTGTCACCGCGATCCTGCAGGTGTCACTCTGATCCTGCAGGTGTCACCGCGATCCTGCAGGTGTCCCTCTGATCCTGCAGGTGTCACCGCGATCCTGCAGGTGTCACTCTGATCCTGCAGGTGTCACCGCGATCCTGCAGGTGTCACTCTGATCCTGCAGGTGTCACCGCGATCCTGCAGGTGTCACCGCGATCCTGCAGGTGTCACTCTGATCCTGCAGGTGTCACCGCGATCCTGCAGGTGTCACTCTGATCCTGCAGGTGTCACCGCGATCCTGCAGGTGTCACCGCGATCCTGCAGGTGTCACTCTGATCCTGCAGGTGTCACCGCGATCCTGCAGGTGTCACTCTGATCCTGCAGGTGTCACCGCGATCCTGCAGGTGTCACCGCGATCCTGCAGGTGTCACTCTGATCCTGCAGGTGTCACCGCGATCCTGCAGGTGTCACCGCGATCCTGCAGGTGTCACTCTGATCCTGCAGGTGTCACCGCGATCCTGCAGGTGTCACTCTGATCCTGCAGGTATCACCGCGATCCTGCAGGTGTCACTCTGATCCTGCAGGTGTCACCGCGATCCTGCAGGTGTCACCGCGATCCTGCAGGTGTCACTCTGATCCTGCAGGTGTCACCGCGATCCTGCAGGTGTCACCGCGATCCTGCAGGTGTCACTCTGATCCTGCAGGTGTCACCGCGATCCTGCAGGTGTCACTCTGATCCTGCAGGTGTCACCGCGATCCTGCAGGTGTCACCGCGATCCTGCAGGTGTCACTCTGATCATGCAGGTGTCACCGCGATCCTGCAGGTGTCACTCTGATCCTGCAGGTGTCACCGCGATCCTGCAGGTGTCACTCTGATCCTGCAGGTGTCACTGCGATCCTGCAGGTGTCACTGCGATCCTGCAGGTGTCACTCTGATCCTGCAGGTGTCACTGCGATCCTGCAGGTGTCACAATTCTACAGGTGTCACCGCGATCATGCAGGTGTCACTGCGATCCTGCAGGTGTCACTGCGATCCTGCAGGTGTCACTCTGATCCTGCAGGTGTCACTGCGATCCTGCAGGTGTCACTGCGATCCTGCAGGTGTCACTCTGATCCTGCAGGTGTCACTGCGATCCTGCAGGTGTCACAATCCTGCAGGTGTCACCGCGATCATGCAGGTGTCACTGCGATCCTGCAGGTGTCACTCCGATCCTGCAGGTGCCACTCTGATCCTGCAGGTGTCACCGCGATCCTGCAGGTGTCACTCTGATCCTGCAGGTGTCACCGCGATCCTGCAGGTGTCCCTCTGATCCTGCAGGTGTCACCGCGATCCTGCAGGTGTCACTCTGATCCTGCAGGTGTCACCGCGATCCTGCAGGTGTCACTCTGATCCTGCAGGTGTCACCGCGATCCTGCAGGTGTCACTCTGATCCTGCAGGTGTCACCGCGATCCTGCAGGTGTCACCGCGATCCTGCAGGTGTCACCGCGATCCTGCAGGTGTCACTCTGATCCTGCAGGTGTCACCGCGATCCTGCAGGTGTCACTCTGATCCTGCAGGTGTCACCGCGATCCTGCAGGTGTCACCGCGATCCTGCAGGTGTCACTCTGATCCTGCAGGTGTCACCGCGATCCTGCAGGTGTCACCGCGATCCTGAAGGTGTCACTCTGATCCTGCAGGTGTCACCGCGATCCTGCAGGTGTCACTCTGATCCTGCAGGTGTCACCGCGATCCTGCAGGTGTCACTCTGATCCTGCAGGTGTCACCGCGATCCTGCAGGTGTCACCGCGATCCTGCAGGTGTCACTCTGATCCTGCAGGTGTCACCGCGATCCTGCAGGTGTCACCGCGATCCTGCAGGTGTCACTCTGATCCTGCAGGTGTCACCGCGATCCTGCAGGTGTCACTCTGATCCTGCAGGTGTCACCGCGATCCTGCAGGTGTCACTCTGATCCTGCAGGTGTCACCGCGATCCTGCAGGTGTCACTCTGATCCTGCAGGTGTCACATTGATTAGTTGGATAAGTAGTTAAATGGATTGTTAGTTTAGTTAGTTGCATGGTTGGTTGGTTGGTTGGTAGGTTGGTTGGTTAGTTGGTTAGTTGGTTAGTTGGTTGGTTGGTTAGTTGGTTGGTTGGTTGGTTTACTTTAGTTAGATAGTTAAATTGTTTGTTTAGTTTATTAGTTAGTTGGATGGTTTCTTTAGTTGGTTAGTTAGTTAATGGGTTGAGTTTATTTACAAATGCCAGACTGATGGTTTATCACTTTTATGAAACTTGACTTTCTATTTCAATACATTCAGGGTAAATGATTGCAGTTCCCAATAATCATATTGAACAATAGTACTTACTATTACAAATCAACATATTATTATTTTTTCTTTATTTGTTAATGTATCATGTGTAAAGTAACACTTAATATTAAGTCACAATATATCATGTATCGCAGTATATTTTATCTCTATAACGGGACGTACAGTAGAACAGATTTCATGACTGGCATAAAGTTCAGTGTCAGAATAAATAAACCAAACTCTCTGCACAGACGTGATTGTTGTCATTTGAAAAGACTTTAAGACGTGAAATTAATATGACCATATTACCAATAATGTTACAGTTACATAGGCCCCGCCCCTTCATCTGAGATCCTACAGTCACTCATACGACATGGAAAATGACATCCAAAAATAGACAAATGTAGAAATGTTAATCGTATTTCTAATATCATAATCCCTGGAGCAGCTCAATTAGATGTTGCTTAAGCGCGTGTATTGTCAATAACTATTATGTATGCAGAAAATGAATGGAAATCTTGAACTAATTCCGCTCACTCCTCTTATATACGTGGAATATACGAGCGCACAGCCCATTCAAAGAGAGGCCCTCCATAAGCAGCTATAGGAGGACATGAATACTGCGCTTATAATGTAAAGTAATGGGACGGATTTACTGCGGTGGAAAAGCTTCCGTCAGCAGCGGCGAGATTATCAACACAAATTCAGACCTTTATGTTCTTCATGCTAAGCAGTTTATGAGCGTTCACATTTCTGCATTAAGTGTCGTTTTTATGGCCTGTGTTCTGGATGTAGGAGTGTTATGTGGCAGTAATGCGAGCGCCACAAGATTTAGATAAATGTCTGTTTGTATTTGTTGTAAAGTGTGAGATTATCTGTAACGTGTAATTATTCCTTCATCTTCTAACGCTTGTTCCGGTTCCGGTTACGAGTCGCAGGTACCGTATTTTCCAGACGATAAGTTTTACATAGTTTTGGCCGGGGTGCGACTTATACTCCAGAGCAACTTATATATGATATTATTTGTTATTTTCACACTGACGACCACAAGAGGGCGCTCTAGGCTCTAAGCGACGCAGAAGAAGAATCTGCACTTCCTCTTCCTCTGGAGTTTGTGGAGTTGTTTAGAAGTGACACAGAGGAAGAAGAATTCAATGGATTTAGTGATTTGGGGTAAAACTGATGCTTTGCTAAACTTGTTAGCATATTCTTTATGCTATAGTTATCTGAATAACTGTTCATATGTTACGTTAACATACCAGACACTTACCACAGTTCTGTCTGTGCCTCATGTAGCTGAAGGTGTTAGCGTTAGCATACGTCATGTAGCTGAAGGTGTTAGCGTTAGCATACGTCATGTAGATGAAGGTGTTAGCGTTAGCATACGTACACCTATTCACCATGTTCTCTCATCTGTTATTATTTTAAACTACATTTCAAAAAATATACTCCGGTGCGACTTAAAGGCGCAATGGACGATTTTTTGGCGATTTGAGAACTCAGGTGAAAGTGCGCATGCCACTCCCCCGTGCACATGCCACTCCCCCGTGTGGACTGATACAACACACACGTGCGTTTGTTTATTAGCGCGACAGATCACATTGCATCTCTCGTTTCCAGCAGATTTCCGTCTCTTCTGCGTCAGCTCGAACTGTCTTTCTCCTTCTTCATTTTGCCCCGTACACTGAGGGAACTATATTATGATAGATCAATGCCCTTAGACAAACGGAAACGTGGGGACGAGCCGCACGTGGCTGCAGGTGAGCAGTAGGTGCGTTTTATGATTGATACATGGCAGGACTAATCGGCCGTCCACGCCACGAGGAAATGAGACTCAGATTTGGGCCAAAAAAATCGTCCATTCAACCTTTAAATATGTTTTATCTCTTCTCTATTTTTTGGCTGGTGCGACTTATACTCCGGAAAATATTTGAAGACTTTCCCAGTGACTTTGGACCTTAAGCGAGGTTCTCTCCATCGGGTGGTCGAGGTTTCATGGGAGTTTGCCCAACCAGTCCACTTGCGCTCTGTGGACCTGGAGAAGGCATTGACCGTGTCCCCCGTAGTGTTGCTCAGGGCTGTGGAGCAGGAGCTGTGTTCTCTTTGCTGGCAGTGAATCAGACCTGTTCCCAGTGTGTGTGGAACTCCTCAGGGCTGCTCTTTGTCACCGCTTCTGTTCATCATTTTTTTAATAACTATACAATGAATTCATAAAATGTGCCCTTCATAGATAATAAAAGTGCAGATTCCTCCTTGTGTTTGACTTGGTGCAGTAATAAAATAAACTCCGGTGTTATCGTTCATAGAAAGAGGAATGCAGAGGAAGGCGGGATTTAATCTGCTTCAAATATGAACTGTTTTCTAAGTAAATAAACTCGAGTAAAGGTAAATGATCAAAATGAATTACTCAAGTTAAAGTAGCTAAATATTTGGTGCGAAATGACAAATGATACTTATTAAATGTTGACCCAAAACCACCTTGTTTTGATGTGAATAATTAGAATTTTACGAATATTTCTTGTATGAATAAATAAAGAAATACATATGTTGTTTCAAGGTATAACTCCTGTCTCCATGAAGCTGTTACTGCTTTGCCTAGAATGTTCCACAGTATGGCATGCTATTACAGCTATTTTATTGCTTAAAAATAACCTAGAAAAACATCATTATTTAATGTCAAAAATGAATAAACAACTTCAGATTTTTATCACTAATACACTTTATTTGTAAATATTCTGTATCTAGAAGCCTTAAGTCAGCATATTTCCACCTTTATTTGGTTAAAAACGTATTCAAAATTTCTCTCAGATTGAAATACTCGTCTGACTCACTGATTAGTCGACTCAAATACTAAAATAATCGTTAGTCGCAGCTTCACTGTGAACGCCGCATTCTACACGTCCGTAATACTAAACCTAGACAAACAGTTATGTCTAAGCTGTGACATGTGGTGACTGTCGACGTGATTGACAGCAGAGGACAGAAATATCTCTGTCACAAACTCACACAACGGGCCCCGAGGCGACAGCTGACATTGAAGGAGCAGCAGCACTCGATGAAGACGTGACACTCGATGAAAACATACTGAGGAACGACAAACGAGTGCTCAGCTGGGAAAAGAAGGGAGGAGGGATGGACGGAGGGATGGAGGGATGGAGGGACGGAGAGACAGAGGGATGGAAGCATGGAGGAAGCGAGGGATGGAGGGACGAAGGGAGGGACGGAGGGATGGAGGGATCGAGGCATGGAGGGATGGAGGGACAAAGGGAGGGATGGAGGGACGGAAGGACAAAGGGAGGAATGGAGGGATGTAGGGACGGAGGGACGGAGGGACGGAGGGATGGAGGATGGAAGGATGGAGGGATGGAGGGATGGAGGGATGGAGGATGGAGGGACAAAGGGATGGAGGGATGGAGGGATGGAGGATGGAGGGATGGAGGGATGGAGGATGGAGGGACGAAGGGACGGAGGGATGGAGGATGGAGGGACGAAGGGATGGAGGGATGGAGGATGGAGGGATGGAGGATGGAGGGATGGAGGATGGAGGGATGGAGGGATGGAGGATGGAGGGACGAAGGGATGGAGGGATGGAGGGATGGAGGATGGAGGGATGGAGGGATGGAGGATGGAGGGATGGAGGATGGAGGATGGAGGGACGAAGGGATGGAGGGATGGAGGGATGGAGGATGGAGGGATGGAGGATGGAGGGATGGAGGATGGAGGATGGAGGGATGGATGGATGGAGGGATGGAGGGACGAAGGGATGGAGGGATGGAGGGATGGAGGGATGGGTAGAGAGTCTGTAAAGCAGTTTGTGGCGCTCGTAAATCCTGTTTGGGCCTGACACAGAGTTGGAACAGTAGAACGCACGTCAAGATGATCAGGTCGATCGATCATTGTGATTATTCAGGTCACAATATAATCATTAGAACCAAAAATAATTATAATTGTGACCATTTTAGAAGCAAAATTATGTTGGTTTTTTTTTCAATATATAGCCCAAAAATATATCTAAATGTAAAGATTTTTTTTCTTTTTCTGGCTGTTGATTTTATTTAGTCTTTCAGAAAATTAAATTTTGTAAAGCCGCTCACAAACCTGAGAAACAGTAACGTGTTAAGTCTCGTTCAGACCGCGGCGTCATTTGAAGGCAGTTGTTGTCTTTCCCGCTGCTGCTGTTCTCTTAGTGCGATCGCAGAACAAGTGGCTTTGGTGTATTTACTTTACAAAGTCCAAAAAAGAGGCGTTGGGCCCCGGGGCCCGTCTGGGACCAGATACTTTAGAGCTTAGAGAGTTTAGTGATGATTTTTTAACCAGAGCGTAATCTCTGATTGGCTGGTCGTTGGTTGCAAAAAAGTTCAGTTTTGTCAAACTTTTCTGCGTCGTGTAGTCAATGTAGTCAATTCTTTATCAAAATCACCACATTTGACGCAGTAATAGTGCTCAAAATATGTGAAATACTGTGAAAAAAGTAAATTTTTCAACTGCTACTTCAACATTTTTACTTTTGCTGTGTATTTCCCCTTGTATCTGTACAAACTCGAGTACTTTCCCCACCACTGAACTACAGAAATAATCTTGCATCCTGTTTACAACTTGCCGTGCAGGAGTCTGATTTCTGTCACAAAGTTCTGCTTTTACGCTCCACGTTCTGGGCAGGAAAACAAAAGGCTTCAGTTCATAAGAGAAGAGTCGGGTAATGAAGCTTTAAGTAAATAAGTGCCTCTAAAGCTCGAGTTTGAATATCAGAAACGTTCCATTTGTTCCTAGACGCGCCACATTAGCAACAGCAATGCAAATAACAAAGAGCCGCAGAAAACCCACTGAACTGATGGTAACAAACATATCACACTGTAGATGTGGCAATACAATCTTATTTTATTATTACTTTTAATATTAACCTTTATTCAACCAGGCAAAACCTATTGAGTTTGAAGCCTCTTTTTTCATGTTTGACCCAGGTGGAAGTGAAAAAAGCCTTTACACACTTGAAATAATAAATGTTTCTATATTAAGACATTCTGTTTAGTGTTAATAAGCCATAATTGCAGGATAATGCTGAACCAAGAGCTCTGAACGTAACAAATCAAAAATGGAATTGGTTCGGCAGATTGTGGGAGTGATATTGGCTCGGGCGGAGTCCTGCCGTTGCGTTTAATTGTGTCCTTGGGTTTGTGAGTGAACGATTCGTGGTGGTTTGAGAGACTGTTGGTGCGGATCGGCAACCATGCCTCTGTCAGTCTGCCCCGAGACAACTGTGGCTATGCTGTTTATACCACCGTGAGTGTGGGCGTGAGCGAATGATGCACCGGAACGTGAGATGAAAACAATAAAGACAAGCCAGGCCTGATAAATGCATGTGGAAACACTTATTTATTTTAATTTATTTAATTTATTTAATTTATTTAATTTATTTAATTTATTTAATTTATTTAATTTATTTAATTTATTTAATTTATTTAATTTATTTAATTTATTTTATTTAATTTTTCATGTATTAAATTGATTTATGTTCCTAATATGGGCATCACATTTGAGTTTATAATCTAAAACGACCCCCAGATACTTGAATTTGTATTAATTTTTAACATAACTACAGCTGCTCATTTGCATGCTTGTACAGTGGTTAATTTGGTGTTGATTTATTCAGACGTTTTAATCTTCTAACGAGTCTTATTCTTTGTTACCTTTTTCTGCTGCTAATTAGACAATCACTAACACTTTAGGACATTTTTAGACAGTTTTCTACATGAATAATGACACTATTATGTACCTTTTACTTATTTACAATTTCATTCACGTCCCAGAATGCCCTATAATGCCCACACTAATAAACCGTAATCAGGAGCTTTTTTTTAACTCGAAGGAAAGTGCCGCACAGTTGATTTAACCACGTACACAAATTAGCAGCTCGTCACACGTTAATAAGTGTACCATAAAAGGACATTAGTATAGATGACAGTGGTTGTATGCAGAAGATTAATCAGATGATGATGTTGTTAGTAATATTCCAGAAGATTCCCGGTGTAGAAACTAAAACTGGGCCAATCACAGAACCCTGGACAGCTCCATCTGACCGGACAGTTTTAGTTCCTGTCACATGACCAATATCAACGTTTTTGACCCTGCACTTTCACATTCAGTGTTAGCTTTGACTGGTTTTGATTAGCTCTGTGTGAAAAAAGAAGATTCATCAGCAAGTTTAGCAGTGACGCATACTCTTACTTCATTATCTTCATCGCCGGATCATCTCGTAAAGAATTTCAATTCCCAAATTTCGTCTGTAATGGATCAAATTGCACCGTTTAAAGTTAAAGTCGGTTCGGAAAAGCCAAAAGCTCCACGAACGACAGGCCCTCGGCACGTGAAACTGCAATGGCGTTTGTTTGTCCGAAGGAGGCGTGGCTTGACACATTTAGTAACCGTGGAAAGCGCTGTTCATCTATGCTCAACGCTCCAGACGCAGTGTGTTCACCAGCTGCACATGTGCCGGCCACTGGGGGCGCTAGAGTTCAGAAAGTGACAAGAACAAGCTGCAAAAGTTATACAATCTTTTCTAACCTTGTTTTTTTGACTCTTTTCCAACTATTTTGATCCAAAAACTGCAGAGAGTGGAGCAGAGAGGAGAGAGGAGGAGAGAGGAGCAGAGAGGAGGGGAGAGTGGAGCAGAAAGGAGAGAGGAGGAGAGAGGAGCAGAGAGGAAAGAGGAGGAGAGAGGAGCAGAGAGGAGAGAGGAGGAGAGAGGAGCAGAGAGGAGGGGAGAGTGGAGCAGAAAGGAGAGAGGAGGAGAGAGGAGCAAAGAGGAGAGAGGAGCAGAGAGGAGGAGAGAGTAGAGCAGAGAGGAGAGAGGAGGAGAGAGTGGAGCAGAGAGGAGAGAGGAGAAGAGAGGAGGAGAGAGTGGAGCAGAGAGGAGAGAGGAGGAGAGAGTGGAGCAGAGAGGAGAGAGGAGGAGAGAGGAGCAAAGAGGAGAGAGGAGCAGAGAGGAGGAGAGAGTAGAGCAGAGAGGAGAGAGGAGGAGAGAGTGGAGCAGAGAGGAGAGAGGAGAAGAGAGGAGGAGAGAGTGGAGCAGAGAGGAGAGAGGACAGAGAGGAGAAGAGAGAAGGAGAAAGGAGGAGAGAGGAGAGGAGGCGAGAGAGAGTGGAGCAGAGAGGAGGAGAGAGTGGAGCAGAGAGGAGGAGAGAGTGGAGGAGAGAGGAGGAAAGACCTTTTTTTTTTTTTTTACTTTTTTCCAACAATTTTGATCTAAAAACTAGAGCTGGCGTCGCTGTGTTTGTTTTCCAGGTGCTTTTTTCTTCCGTGTTGGTCAGTCCTCTACCTGACCTTGCACGCCCTCTGGTCAGTCCTCTACCTGACCTTGCACGCCCTCTGGTCAGTCCTCTACCTGACCTTTGGTGGTCGTGTGCCGGGACACAGCCTTAACGACCGTAACTACGCTTTGAACACACCTGAGTGCTGCGCAGACATGTGGCGTGCGGCGGTGACGTGGACCGTGTATGATCGGTATACGGGCTCTTTACGGCGCCGTGCGTCTCCGTGGAGACGGATGGAGCTCCGTCTCAGCAGAGCGTCCGCGGAGAGACGGAGGACTCACTGATGGGTGCAATTATTCTCACAGCGGGACGGCGAGAATTACAGCGGCTCCACTCTGAAAAGATACAGGCACAAAGGCAGAGAGAGGAGGAGCAGAGAGGAGGAGAGAGGAGGGGAGGAGAGGAGGAGAGGAGCAGAGAGGAGGAGAGAGGAGGGGAGAAGAGGAGAGAGGAGGAGAGAGGAGGAGAGGAGCAGAAAGGAGGAGAGAGGAGGGGAGAAGAGGAGAGAGGAGGAGAGAGGAGAGGGGAGGAGGAGAGAGAAGAGAGAGAGTGGAGCAGAGAGGAGAGAGGAGGTGAGAGGAGCAGATCACACTGAACAGGAAGAACACTGACTCGAGCAGTGCAGAGGTTTTGGAGCATCACTGGCAGCGCGAGACGTCAAACCAGATTGTGCTCGGTCCACGGCGTCTGGTCCCTCCTGGATCTGAGCGTGAAGGAAACACCTCCTCTACTGCTTTGAGAGGGAGGAGAGGGAGGAGAGGGTGAGGAGGGGGTGAAGAGAGGGAGAGGAGGGAGAGGAGGGGGTGAAGAGAGGGAGAGGAGAGGGAGGAGAGGGGGAGGTGAGGGAGGAGAGAGAGGAGAGGGAGGAGAGAGAGGAGAGGGAGGAGAGAGGAGAGGGAGGAGAGAGAGGAGAGAGAGGAGAGGGAGGAGAGAGGAGAGGGAGGAGAGAGAGGAGAGGGTGAGGAGGGGGTGAAGAGAGGGAGAGGAGGGGGTGAAGAGAGGGAAAGGAGAGGGAGGAGAGGCTGAAGAGAGGGAGGAGAGAGAGGAGAGGGAGGAGAGGGTGAGGAGAGAGAAGAGGAAACATCTCCTCTGCTGCTTTTAGGCTCTGCAGTCCAGGCTCGTCTGACAGCAGAGAGAGAGACCACAGGGAGAGAGAGGAGAGGGAGGGGAGAATCACTCTGTGCCATTAGAGGACTGGTGTGTTGCCAGGTGCTGATGAATATTCCAATATTGCTGGATCCATAACTTGTTACAGACGTGTTTTGTCCTTTTGTCTTCACGTGTCGTGGATGAAGCTCCAGTCGAGTTGAACAAGGCCAGAACTGATGCTTAAATGAGTTTTATTGCTTCCTTTCCGTTCAACCAGCGTGAGATATAAATAACAATAACATTTTGTCAGGGTTCTGTTCATAGTTTTTATGGACAGAATTTCTAGGTCGGAGGGTGTGGTCAGGGGTCAGAGGGTGTGTTCAGGGGTCAGAGGGTGTGGTCAGGGGTCAGAGGGTGTGGTCAGAGGTCGGAGGGTGACCACAGGATCTCATCTCTGCTGTTTGTAGACGATGTTGTTCTGATGGCTCCATCAAACCCGGACCTGCAGCTGCACTGGGACGGTTTGCAGCCGAGTGTGAAGCGGCTGGGATGAGATGGTTCTCAACCAGTAAAGGTGGCTTGCCCTCTCCAGGTGGGTGGGGTGTCCTTGCCCCAAGTGGAGGAGTTCAAGTATCTCGGGGTCTTGTTCACGAGTGAGGGAAGGATGGAGCGTGAGATCGACAGGCGGATCGGTGCAGCGGCTGCAGTGATGCAGTCGCTGCATCGGACCGTCGTGGTGAAGAAGGAGCTGAGCCGAAAGGCAAAGCTCTCTATTTACCGGTCGGTCTACGTTCCTACCCTCACCTATGGTCATGAGCTTTGGGTCATGAGCTTTGGGTAGTGACCGAAAGAACAAGATCGAGGATACAAGCGGTGGAAATGAGTTTCCTCTGCCGTGTGGCTGGGCGCTCCCTTAGAGATAAGGTGAGGAGGTCGGCCACACGGGGGGAGCTCGGAGTAGAGCCGCTGCTCTTCCAGCTGAGGTGGCTCGAGGCCACGGGGAAGACTTAGGACACGCTGGAGGGACTATGTCTCTCGGCTGGCCTGGGAATGCCCCCGGAGGAGCTGGAGGAAGTGTCTGGGGAGTGGGAAGTCTGGGAGTCCTTGCTTAGACTGCTTCCCCGCGACCCGTCCCCGGATAAGCAGAAGAAGATGGATGGACATTTTGTCCGTACGACCACCTTGTTGCTAGCTCATCACGTTAGCATAACCGTTTTTCATACATTTGTAAGTTAAACATTTAAAATGTCCTTTCGACCGCACGCCTTGTTCCTCGATCCTCGTGTTTGAACAACGCTCTACGTGTTTTGTCCATGTTTTTACCATCCACCGTAGTTCACTTTAGGGATCATTTCAAAATGGGTTGAAGCTGAAAAGATTTAATATTTTTCGTCTTGAGGGGGTTGAACCTACATTTCGTCTTTTTGTTGCTTTGAAGCTTCAATACATCGTTGTGGCAGTCATTGTTTTGAAATGCTAAAAAACTCTCAGCAACGAGCATTAGGCCAACATTAGGCGGCGGGTGCGGCGCGGAGCACGGGGAGTGCATACGGGGGAGCACGGCGCACCGCGGCCCAACGTGGCCCGTGTGCGGCCCGTTTGCACGGTGCGTTGTGATCACGGCGCGCAGTGGCCCGTGCGAGGGAGCACCCGCCCTGCTCCCCGCGCTGGCCACGGCGCGCCATGGACCATGTGGATTGAGTAAACAAACATGTGCGACAGGCGACATTATTTGGAGAGTTCATAACTTCTAAATATAAACTTACCAAAGGATGTTCAGGGATGTTCACTAGAGGTGAACAGGTCTATCAAGCTACTATCATTTTATCAACGCGTAACATTTGATGTGAAGCCAGTCTTAAGTCTTTTGAGGGGGGGAGGGGGTCCAGAGAGAGACGAAAAAAAGTCTTTTCAGCTTCAACGCATTTTGAGAAGATCCCTTACTGTGCGTCTTTTCTTTTACTGTCAAGTGAAGTTCCGTTTCACAGCTACTTCCGGTCACACAGGAAGTTACCAAAATAAAAGCAAAATGTTATAATACAATATGAATGTGTCAAATTGAACTTTACAGTGGTTAAAGCTGTAAAAAAACACAATTAAAAGCAACTTGTGTTCTGTTTTACACTTAAATGCGGCTAACGGTCATTTTGCTAGCGATCGTTCTTTACGTTGATCGAATTGAATGCAAAAGTCACAAGATTTTTACTGAATTTGACCCTGATGAAGCTGAAGTGTTTGAGGAGTGGTTTTGTCAAATACACAGAATTTTTCATGCATTACATTTTTCACGTCATTTTCATGGACTTGCGGCTCAATTTAAGTCATTCATTGTTGGGTTGTTTGTGGCCCTTTGCTCCGTTAAGGTTTCAAAATGCGGCCCTCAGAGAAAAAAGTTTGGACACCTCTGTCTTAAAGTGTTCCCTACAGGTTGAACACTCATTGAAATAATATAAGATAAATATAATATATACTATAATATAAGATATCAGAGAATAGCCCATTTTTTAGGTTTATAATTTCACTTCCTGTTTCCAATTGATGACATCACACTAGGAAATTACCCAGCAAACACTGGGTAAAAGCCGTAAAAACTTGTCTTATGTCCAATTTTGTTTTTAAAATTTGACAAATACAAATATGCGAGAGCCATTTTATTTTGTTGAATTATGTTTAGAGTCAAAAAAGTAGTTTCTTTGTGTAATTTATGCATAAACTTTGACTGGAATGAGTGTGTGATGTCACTTCCTGTCATTTTCTACCGATTTTTCAGCATTTTCTCCACAAATACCTGCTCGATTGGAGTAAAAGTATAATTTATATGTACAACAGGTACAAATACACCAAAGAAAGTCAAAATTAGACAATCGAAAAAACCTGGCATAGGCACTTTAATCATGACACTTTACTTCTATTGTATTCACGCCTCTTTGAACCTCAGTCACTTTGGCTGCCACCTTTCTCTCATTCCGTCCCAGGGCAGTCGTAGGCGTTAAGCTGCTTATTCACTTTGTAACGCCCAAAACAAAACCAACCCGACTTATAAAGACGTAAAACAGAATTGCACCTTCTCTATTTCTGTTTCTTTGGTTGATTTTCTAACTTTCCTCCGGGCCGGATCAATAGTTTTGTTCAGCCCTGCGCGGCGACTGCAGCGGATTCAAATTTTAAAAAAACACACAGCAAAGCCGGGTTAAATAAGGCTTAACACTAACACAATATTAGCAATACGTTGACGAATAAACCGGGCCCGAGCGTCGACCCAACAGCTGGAGAACCTACAGCGCAAAGACGGCGAGCCCTCCGGAGACGCCGCGCGCCGCCGGTAAACAACATATTTATTCTCTCCACACTGTGTCTGCATTATCCAATAGTGCGCGGGCATCGGGAGAGGAAATCAAGAGCGCATTGGAGCGGACACACTTGGCCAAACAATACATATTTATGCGGCGCGCCCACACACAAATCAGCACACATCAACATACATCAGCCTTAGCCGCGCGTTTGAGTCCGCCGGGCGGCCAAAACGGAGGAGAACGAGTCCACTTCCTGTTGTAAATGGAGACGGGAGTGTGTTTTTTCGACGGCCAAGTCAAACTGAAGATCGTGCTGTCGTCGCATTGTGTTGTGGAGTGGGCGGTTTCATCTGTTTTATTCACTTTATTTATGTTTTGGTACACGATGGCGTCTGCATTATGTGCGTTTGATGTAAGTCGAGCGCTCTGCCTGTCGCGCGGACACATTTTGAAGCTTTATTGCAACAGAAAAGAGAGCAATAGACACAAATATTGAAGGATAAGCCCGGTTTTTGAAATGAAATGATAATTAACTAAAGAAGCTACTTTATTCAACTGGCTGCGGCTTTCATATTCCAAAACAGAATTGATTTTATTACGCGCACACAGGTTTTGACATGTGCTTTGTTCAGGTTTCATGTGGAATTATTAAGGAACGCAGAGGTTTTAGGAGTGAAAGTTACATTTGTGTTCATTTCAATTGGAAAAACACATAAAATCATGTTTACTTAAGTTACACACCGAATATTTAAAAAAAATCTGCCTTTTTCAAATACTATTATTGTTTTACTTAAATTTTTCAAACAAACACAACACACAACGACCAGAGAGAACGAAACAAAATAATAACACAAATAGACATCAACAAAATATAAACAACAACAACAAATAGCGGCACAATTTTTTTATTATTATTTTAAGTCCTATTTTGTCCAAAGACAAAGTCTAATTTTTCCATTTCAAAATTAAGTCTGAATGTCATTTTTTTTCCTTTTTACTGCCTTATTTCACACACAAAAAATGCTGTTCTGACTTAACAGCTAAGTTATTCAAACATTTGGTCAAATTGTTTGTTTTCAATGTGTTTTTTGGACTGTAAACCGTGTTATTCGACAATCATACAGTTTTATTAAATGACCCAACGACATAATCACTCGTTTCCCAGTATAAAAGCTTTAAACGTTGGATCAGGGAGTAAACCAATACCATCATTCATTTCCTAATACTTCTCAAAATATAAAAAAATCATAAATACGAGCAGTTTTTTAGAGATCTCCACTTGTTTTTTGTCTAGTCCTTCTTTATTTAGTCTAAAATCCACCATGTTTTCTCCCACGCTGCACATCGCTTCACCTCCCGCGCTCTCTCAAGCCTCACGGCGCCTAAAATCACACTGTGCTATGTTAACCGCAGCCTTTTCGCAGTAAGCGTTAAATATATATTTTTTATATCAATTATCCGCGGACGGGCTGCGAAAGGTCAGACTGTCCGCCGTTCATCCCGGGGTCAACGCCCAGAAGAGGCTCCGCGCCGGACGTCAGCTACATTCAACACGGAGATGAGTTATGAGACGAGATGCGACAAAAAACTGCTCATATTTATCGCTGGAAAATGTGTACAGTGACCGCAGCGATGTCCAGTCCCTTCTCAACGTCCATCAATCTTTTCTTTAGACTTTGTATTTTAAAGGGTGTGTTTTATGTTAAATTGACCTTTTTGAGATCTTAATCGTGTTCTAAGGTCGTTCCCTCATCAAAAACAAACCTGGAATGGCATTTAGCTTTGTCTGGAGTAGCATTTAGCTTAGTCTGGAGTAGCATTTAGCTTCGTCTGTAGTAGCATTTAGCTTAGTCTGGAGTAGCATTTAGCTTCTTCTGGAGTAGCATTTAGCTTCGTCTTGAGTAGCATTTAGCTTCGTCTTGAGTAGTATTTAGCTTCGTCTGGAGTAGCATTTAGTTTGTCTTGAGTAGCGTTTAGCTTCGTCTGGAGTAGCATTTAGTTTCGTCTGGAGTAGCATTTAGTTTCGTCTAGAGTAGCATTTAGCTTCATCTGGAGTAGCATTTAGCTGTAGCATTTAGCTTTGTCTGGAGTAGCATTTAGCTGTAGCATTTAGCTTTGTCTGGAGTAGCATTTAGTTTCGTCTGGAGTAGCATTTAGTTTCGTCTGGAGTAGCATTTAGTTTCGTTTGGAGTAGCATTTAGTTTCATCTGGAGTAGCATTTACTATGTCTGGAGTAGCATTTTGCTTCGTCTGGAGTAGCATTTAGCTGTAGCATTTAGCTTTGTCTGGAGTAGCATTTAGTTTTGTTTGGAGTAGCATTTAGTTTTGTCTGGAGTAGCATTTAGTTAAGTTTGGAGTAGCATTTAGTTTCATCTGGAGTAGCATTTAGTTAAGTTTGGAGTAGCATTTAGTTAAGTTTGGAGTAGCATTTAGTTTCGTCTGGAGTAGCATTTAGTTAAGTTTGGAGTAGCATTTAGTTTCGTCTGGAGTAGCATTAACTTTGTCTGGAGTAGCATTTAGCTTCGTCTAGAATAGCATTTACTTTGTCTGGAGTAGCATTTTACTTCGTCTGGAGTAGCATTTAGTTAAGTTTGGAGTAGCATTTAGTTTCGTCTGGAGTAGCATTAACTTTGTCTGGAGTAGCATTTAGCTTCGTCTAGAATAGCATTTACTTCGTCTGGAGTAGCATTTTACTTCGTCTGGAGTAGCGTTTAGCTTCGTTCTCCGAGAATAAAACGCTCTATAAACCGACATGGAGGAAACGCTGTGATACTATTTTCACCTGAATAAATGCGTTTACAATATATCTGTACCGGGACTAAACAGATTTTACTTTATTACTCGCAAAAAAAGCGGGTAAACGTTCGGTTCAGTTCGTTTTTCACATTTCAAAACAGTAAAGAAAAATCAAAACGGCGCGTTTAAGAGTTTTTTAAAGGGCAATAACTACAAAAATAATGCTTCTTCACCCACTTCGCTAGAATGAGTGTGAGGGAGGGATTTAGTGATCATCTTATTAAAATGAACGGTGTAAACAACAACAACACCGGGCTGCAAGCGCGACAACAGTAAACACATCACTCCTGGAAGGGTCTATATTGGATCGTTCTACTTTGTTCCGGTGCCGTTTCCTGCCGCGCATTTCCCCTTCTTACTTTTCCACGCAGCTCACTTTGAACAGTACACGTTCCTCTTTATTTTTGAGCCATTTGCGTCAGGAAGCCGCTCGTCATCCGCGTGGTGACAAAAACATCGTTAGCGCGACGCGTTCCCCTCGCGCTCTTCACTAACCGATTGTTCCCGCGTTGTTCCCGGTTTGTTTGCGTCACCTGCGGCTCGTCTTCCGAACGCCGACACGATTGAATCAGGCTCGGATCTGTGTTTTCCGCAGATTAACAGTCGCGTCCTCTTCCAGCCGTCTCCAAACTCCGAAACAGATAAAGCGTCGCCTCGGCCGGCTCATACGCGCGCTCAAAGCGTCGAAAGCGTAAAAAACCACACCAATCGCGCCGCAAAAGCGAAGAAATCGCGCCGCGGATAACGCACTACATGCTCGACGCGCGTTTACCATAGACTTTGAATGTAAACTGGACGCTTCGGCCGCGGCGGTGTGGGAGCCGCTTTATACTCCAGAGCGACTTATATGTGATATTATTAGTAATTTTCACTCTAGAAACCACAAGAGGGCGCTCTAGGCTCTAAGCCACACAGAAGAAGAATCTGCACTTCCTCTTCCTCTGGAGTTTGTGGAGTTGTTTAGAAGTGACACAGAGGAAGAAGAATTCAATGGATTTAGTGATTTGGGGTAAAACTGATGCTTTGGTAAACTTGTTAGCATGTTCTTTATGCTATAGTTATCTGAATAACTGTTCACATGTTACGTTAACATACCAGACACTTACCACAGTTCTGTCTGTGCCTCATGTAGCTGAAGGTGTTAGCGTTAGCATTCGTACACCTATTCACCATGTTCTCTCATCTGTTATTATTTTAAATTGCATTTCAAGATGAAATGTCTGTTCTTGGTCTTGGATTTTATCAAATAAATTTCCCCTAAAAATTTGACTTTTTGACTCCAGAAAATACGGTATTTCAGTCGTTTTGACTAAGATATTTTACAAGTTGGACCTGGATTTCTTAGGTTTAAATAAAGAGTTTCTATGGTAGTTTCAAGCAACCAATGGGGAAAAGAAAGGGAATTAGAATTAAGGCAAAAGGCAAAAAAGTAAGCAATCGGTTAATGTGAATTTGGAATATTCCTTTTAAAGACAGATGTTTTTACGTGACTTTTCTGGTCGATTCTCACGCTCCATCCTTCCCACGATTAGCTCCTGGAAGCTAATAAATCCACTTTAGGCCTCAACAGCAAATGAAACTGTAACTCTCTTTATTACATGTTGTTCCAAACTAAAACATTCACCTGCAGAAAAGTGCTTTATGAGGCATTTTGTAACATTTCTCTTTTGGAGTGGAAAAACGCTGCGTGTTCCTGGAAGTGCGTGAGGATGAAACTATCCTCGGCCAATTTAAGTTGGATTTGGCTGAGAGCGAGACTCAGCTGTTGTCTTTGTAATAGAATCAAACACAGTATTTACTGCTGTGTTCAGAGCCCGGCTGAGCTAATGTTGTTCTAAACACAAGGAAATGATGGAGGGAATGAACGGCACTAAAGCAAGGCTAACACAGGGCTAAACCAGGGCTAAACCAGGACTAAAGCAGGACTAACACAGGGCTAAACCAGAGCTAAACCAGGACTAAAGCAGGACTAAACCAGGGCTAAACCAGGACTAAAGCAGGACTAAACCAGGGCTAAACCAGAGCTAAACCAGGACTAAAGCAGGACTAAACCAGGGCTAAACCAGGACTAAACCAGGGCTAAACCAGGACTAAAGCAGGACTAAACCAGGGCTAAAGCAGGGCTAAAGCAGGACTAACACAGGGCTAAACCAGGACTAAAGCAGGACTAACACAGGGCTAAACCAGAGCTAAACCAGGACTAAAGCAGGACTAAACCAGGGCTAAACCAGGAGTAAAGCAGAACTAAACCAGGGCTAAAGCAGGGCTAAAGCAGGACTAACACAGGGCTAAAGCAGGGCTAACACAGGGCTAAACCAGGGCTAAAGCAGGGCTAAACCAGGAATAAAGCAGGACTAACACAGGGCTAAACCAGGGCTAAACCAGGACTAAACCAGGGCTAAACCAGGACTAAAGCAGGACTAAACCAGGTCTAACACAGGGCTAAACCAGGGCTAAAGCAGGGCTAAACCAGGACTAAACCAGGGCTAACACAGGGCAAAACCAGGACTAACACAGGGCTAAACCAGGACGAAACCAGGACTAAACCAGGGCTAAACCAGGACGACCCAGGACTAAACCAGGATGAAATCAGGACTAAACCAGGACGAAACTAGGACTAACACAGGGCTAAACCAGGACTAACACAGGGCTAAACCAGGGCTAAAGCAGGGCTAAACCAGGACTAACACAGGGCTAAATCAGGACTAACACAGGGCTAAACCAGGGCTAAAGCAGGAGTAAACCAGGACTAAACCAGGTCTAACACCGGGCTAAACCAGGACTAAACCAGGACTAAAGCAGGAGTAAACCAGGACTAACACCGGGCTAAACCAGGACTAAACCAGGACTAAACCAGGACTAAACCAGGACTAAACCAGGACTAACACAGGGCTAAACCAGGACTAACACAGGGCTAAACCAGGGCTAAAGCAGGGCTAAACCAGGACTAACACAGGGCTAAATCAGGACTAACACAGGGCTAAACCAGGGCTAAAGCAGGAGTAAACCAGGACTAAACCAGGTCTAACACCGGGCTAAACCAGGACTAAACCTGGACTAACACAGGACTAAACCAGGGCTAAACCAGGACGAAACCAGGACTAAACCAGGATTAAACCAGGACGAAATCAGGACGAAATCAGGACTAAACCAGGACGAAACTAGGACTAAGCCAGGACTAACACAGGGCTAAACAAGGACTAAAGCAGGAGTAAACCAGGACTAACACAGGGCTAAACCAGGACTAAACCAGGACTAACACAGGGCTAAACCAGGACTAACACAGGGCTAGACCAGGGCTAAACCAGGACTAAAGCAGGACCAAACCAGGACTAAAGCAGGACTGAACAGGACTAAAGCAGGACTGAACAGGACTAGACCAGGACTAACATAGGACTAGACCAGGACTAAACCGGGGCTAAACCAGGACTAAACTAGGACGAAACCAGGACTAAACCGGGACTTAACAAGGTCTAAACCAGGACCATTCAAGACTAAACCAGGAATAAACCAGGACTAACACAGGACTAACACAGGACTAAACCAGGACTAAACCAGGTCTACACCAGGTCAATTCTAGAATATATTTTAAAGTATCATTATTGAAAAATGGATTGAACTTGTTTTTGAGTTGCTTATCAACCAAAGTCCTGCAGAAAACACTGCCTTTATTGATGGTGTTTATGGCGCTGCTTTGGCCGTCTTATCGGCCGCAGTAAAACGCCTTCACAGCTCGCCCGGCGTCAGAGCTCAATGTCAAGCGTGTGAAAGTGTGTCGCGAGTAGATGCAGCGATTCAAAACAAGCGCTCGTAAATCTGCCTGATGGTTTGATGGTAAATCCATGGGGCAGTGGATTTAACTGGGGGTTGGTGCCTGTTTTATCTTATTTTTTTATTACGACTCCCGACTCCCGAGTGATTAACGACGTCCCTCCGAGAGCGATACCGGGTCAAATACAGAACAGGGAGCAGAATGTGAATATACGCGGCGCTGCGCTTTCCAAACTGACAAACATGAGTCATCAGAAATAATAAGAGGCGTGCGCAAAGACAGCGTCGGCGGACGGCTGTTGTTTACGAGCGTAGTTTTACATACAGCGTGGACTTTATTAAGAAGAGAGACAATCGATGCATGGCGGGCAACAGCCGTCAGTGCTCAACGTTTGGGGTGAGACTGCTTGAGTACATTGTAAAAAGTGATGGCCGGGTAAGTTAAAACGTCCTAAATTGAGAGTACGTTATCTCGATTTGAGGAGATTTGACTCAGATAAGTTCAGTTAATTGTCAAGTTGCAAAAATCCATTGGCACAATTGTCACGGTCGTAATCGTCTGGCAATAGAAAGCACCTCTAATTGAATAAATGTGAGAAAACGTTCCGCAGTATAAGTCGCACCAGCGAAAAAAGGCATAATAGAGAAGAAAAAACATATATAAGTCGTACTGGAGTATAAGTCGCGTTTTTGAGGGAAATGTGTTCGATAAAATCCAAGACCAAGAACAGACATTTCATCTGTAAATGCAGTTTAAAATAATAACAGATGAGAGAACATGGTGAATAGGTGTACGTATGCTAACGCTAACACCTTCAGCTCCATGACGTATGCGAACGCTAACACCTTCAGCTACATGACGTATGCTAACGCTAACACCTTCAGCTACATGAGGCACAGACAGAACTGTGGTAAGTGTCTGGTATGTTAACGTAACATATGCACAGTTATTCAGATAACTATAGCATAAAGAACATGCTAACAAGTTTACCAAAGCATCAGTTTTACCCCAAATCACTAAATCCATTGAATTCTTCTTCCTCTGTGTCACTTCTAAACAACTCCACAAACTCCAGAGGAAGAGGAAGTGCTGATTCTTCTTCTGCGTCGCTTAGAGCCTAGAGCGCCCTCTTGTGAAAATAATCAACATGTAAAATGCAGTTGCAAGTGTGAAAATTACAAATAATATCACATAGAAGTCGCTCTGGAGTATAAGTATATAAATATAAATATAAGTTGCACCCCGGCCAAAACTATGAAAAAAGGTGCAGCTTATAGTCCAGAAAATATAGTATATGTTTTGTATCTTCAAAATAAACTAAATATTCTAAACGCTTCCCCTTTTTTCTCCCGTTTTCCAGAGCCTCACTTCATCTCAGCCTACGACATCGGCCTCTTCACCTTCTTCTTCCTGCGCGAGAACGCGGTGGAGCACGACTGTGGGAAGACGGTGTATTCCCGCGTGGCGCGCGTCTGCAAGAACGACATCGGCGGCCGCTTCCTGCTGGAGGACACCTGGACCACGTTCATGAAGGCGCGGCTGAACTGCTCCCGGTCCGGAGAGATACCGTTTTACTACAACGAACTCCAAAGCACCTTCTACCTCCCAGAGCAGGACCTGATCTACGGCATCTTCACCACCAACGTGTGAGTACCGACGGCGCTTTAGTGTTCACGGGGCACATTACGACATTTAACTCACGGGTTCGACGCACGGTTTAGTCCTGGCGATGAAGTAACCGCTCATAAACAAAGATTTGATGTGTAAAGATGCTAGCATTAGCCGCTCACCTTAGCTTGAGCATGTAAAAGACTGAGAGTTTCCCAAAGAGCTGAATCATTATCTCTGTTTTCTTCATGAGATCCATGTTCACTAGTGAGGACCACGCCCCCAGCTGCGATGCAAAGTGTTTATTGGCGTGCGAGAAACATGAACAACACAAATGTACAGAAGTTGATGCCGTTTTGGGGCTTCTTGCGATGAGGGCTGAATGCTCCCGGGCCTCGATACCCCCATCAAGGATATATATTAGAAGAATTACAATGATTAAAAACAGGGTGGGAGGGAGGGGCACGAAGTCATGAACACCGGTGTGTGTGATCTGGATGATTAAATAGTGTAGCTGCAGGAAGGGGCGTGGTCCGGCTCCCGAACTTAAGATAATAAACTTATCTTCATTTGAATAAAACATGTTTGATTAGTATTAGTCCATAAATACTGCAGTGTCTCTCAGTCTTTATCAGATTATTAATTAATTATTATTGGAGATACAGCTTTTTTCTTTCAGTTGTATGAGGACACTTGTGTGCTCTCTGGTGGCACAATTGTGTATTATTGTGTATATTTATATAAGGCAAATGTTTTCACTTGTTGGTCAATCAGTTACCGTATTTTCCGGACTATAAGTTGCACCTTTTTTCATAGTTTTGGCCGGGGTGCGACTTATACTTATATACTTACTACTACTCCGGAGCGACTTATATGTGATATTATTTGTTATTTTGACAATTGCAACTGCATTTCATACTCCAGTGTAACTTGTATATGTTTTTTTCTTCTCTATTATGCATTTTTTGGCTCTGGTGCGACTTATACTCCGGTGCGACTTATAGTTCTGAAAATACAGTAACCATGAATTACAGACTGATGGATCGTTTCGTGGCCAATGCCGATTGCTCCAAATCCAGATAAAGCCTAATAAGCTCTGTCGATATTTAAGACTGATTTAGATTATTTTCCTCAAATGATGTAAGTTCAATTTCCTAAATTTCCGACAAACTCAACTACAGCCCTGTATGTACTTTAGGCAACAGGTCGGCCAAAACCAAATATCGACCTGTCCTACGAATTATCCCAATATAATACTATATGGGTCCCTCTACCACAAACACCCCAGGAGAACCGCTTGCTCAAAGATCGGTTTGCTTTAGCGGGAAAGGCTGTGAAGACGGTAGAAGATCGTCAGTCGTAAATCACCGTGACCAAATATGTCCCATCATATTTTCTTAAACAATTCCCACTCAATTGGAATCTTGGGTTGGCAGACTCTGGTTGCATGTGTCTTACCTCACCCTTGTCAAAAGCTCTACGTTTCCTCTTAATTATGAACATTGTAACTCCTATGAAACCCGACGCCGCAGCTGCTCCGAGGACTATTTATTGCCTTAAGATGAAGTGGATGGATCTCCCGGGGCCTGAGCGCTCGGCCCGTGCGATATTTATCTTCTAAATGAGTTCACGAGGAAAAAGGTGATGATGGCTGTGCTTTTAGGCTTGTTGTTTTTGCCAACTCTGCATCAGCTGGAAATATGGGGCAAATAAGTAAATGAAAAACTCTATTTAGAACGTCGTATACAGTTGTTACACTGTCATATTGGAGAGTGGGGGAAAGAGGTAGATGGAAAGAAAGAACCAACCACTGGATAGTGGCCAGTTAATTTAATTTTATATACAGAAAAAGATACAGTTTTTTCCTGATTATAAGTCACACCTTTTTACATAGTTTTGGGGTAAGACTTATGCTCCGGAGCGACTTATATGTGATATTATTCGTTATTTTCACACTGGCAACTGCATTTCACATGTTGATTATTTTCACTCTGACGACCACAAGAGGGCGCTCTAGGCTCTAAGCGACGCAGAAGAAGAATCTGCACTTCCTCTTCCTCTGGAGTTTGTGGAGTTGTTTAGAAGTGACACAGAGGAAGAAGAATTCAATGGATTTAGTGATTTGGGGTAAAACTGATGCTTTGGTAAACTTGTTAGCATGTTCTTTATGCTATAGTTATCTGAATAACTGTTCATATGTTACGTTAACATACCAGACACTTACCACAGTTCTGTCTGTGCCTCATGTAGCTGAAGGTGTTAGCGTTAGCATACGTACACCTATTCACCATGTTCTCTCATCTGTTATTATTTTAAACTGCATTTCAAGATGAAATGTCGGTTCTTGGTCTTGGATTTTATCAAGTACATTTCCCCCAAAAATGCGACTTATACTCCAGTGCGACTTATGTATGTTTTTTTCTTCTGTATGATGCATTTTTTGGCTTGTGTGACCTATACTCCGGAAAATACGGTATTTGCCAGTTTGCCACCTGAAATGCGTGCTGCCACCTTAACCCGACCACCAGGCGGCGCTGTTACCCCCCCATTTCGAACTTGATTTGTCGGTTTTAAAGCGAGACTCCGGAGGTGACAGTTGACTCCTTCTCTTTGTTTCGACGATGGTCTTGTTTTGACTTTAGTTGGAGAAACTTGTCCTTCATCCTCGGTAATAGAAAAGCGACTCGGTGTGTGCGTATGTGAAAGTGTCAGGCCAACGACTGTAGCACAGAGATTCCTTACGAAGCCACAGTTGTTTCGAGACGTCCAATGACTTCATCTCTCCGTCTTAAAGTTTTATGCAAACTTATCTGAGTCATCGCTCATTGTTATTCAAATGTATTCAGAGCTGCGTCTTGGGAAAGGCTTGGTTTCCGCTGCCGTCTGTTGCTACCTGTTCACAACAAACATTTGTCCCGGTCTTCAGCCTACACGCCTGTTTACGCCTGTTTACGCCTGTTTACTCAGAGCCCACCGTCTCGGCCAAGAGGCATTTGTCAAGTATCGAGATTGTCAGACTGTCATTTTGCTCTGCTGTCAGAAAATGTGTGGATCTTTACATATTTTATTGAACGATATGAGCTGATCTGGGATCTGGGATTGAAGCTCTTAAAGGCTGGTTTCTTGATTAAAGCCAGGACTAAACAAGAGCTAGACCAGGACTAAACCAGGACCTTGACTTATCGTGAAGAAAACTGGTTCAATAGGTCTTAAAACAGGTGTAAAGATGATCAGGAACTATAATAAATCGTGACCAGTCGTCGTGAACGAAACATCTGGAGCAAAAGCACTAAACCAGGACTAAACAAAACTGAAGCCAGTGTCGAAGCTCATTTTGTTTCATCAGATTTTGTATTTTAAATGTCTATGGATTTCTCACGCTGAATTTTTTTTAACCATGTAAACATACCGTATTTTCTGGACTATTAAGTCGCACCTTTTTTCATAGTTTTCCGGAGCGACTTATATGTGATATTATTTGTTATTTTCACACTTGCAACTACATTTCATACGCCAGTGCAACTTATGTATGTTTTTTTCTTCTTTATTATGCATTTTTTGGCTGGTGCGACTTATAGTCCAGAAAATACAGTATTTGAATTGATTTTAATCTGAATTTCAATCACTGGATTCTGAAGACACATTCTTAATCGTATAAATATAGATATAAACAGAATTTAAATCTGATTAAATGAATGTCTCGTCCATAAGCCAGAACATATTGCTTTGCCTACAATTTCCCGCAGTATGGCATTATTCTTATCTATGTGTTTGATCATTTTAATGCCACACTGTGGAACATTCTACTCAAAGCAGACAAGCAAGCAGCTAAAAGGGACATTTTTTTCCATCTGGTAGTTCATGCTCTTTCTTCTTATTCCGCTTGAAGCCCATTCATGATAACACGAGCTGAAACTGTGTCAACGATCGCGCCGCACAAAGTGAGGCCCTAAACTGCTCAGGAGCCAAACCCTCCTTTCGTCTGGCGCTCGTCTCCCAGGCCTCGTCCTCGTTCCTCCGTCTGAATCCCCACCGCTCTGTCCCTCATTGCTGAAGATGTAAATGCAATCAGCGCCAACGCCTCCTCCATCTGTCCATCCAAATTGAACAGGCTCGGAGCAGGTCCCGCGGGTGCCCGGGGGACGGGTGCTGCCGGAGAAGAAGTCGGGCGTGTGAGACGTGTTATCCGTGTTAGCCGTGTCTCCTCGGAGCGCGCCAGACCTCGTTCTCGGTCCCAAAAGTGTCTGAAATGGGCTCAGATTGGAGGGGATTGTCTTTGAGGTAATTGCGTGACTTTAGGTAGAAACGAACGGAGAACGGACCGAAACGGCGTCGGATTGAGTTCTGGCGACGCGAGGGACGAAGTTTTATGCATCGTTTAAAAACATCTTCATAAACATGCTTTCTTACTGTGATCGGGGTTGCCTCTCCGCAGATCTGACCTGTACCTCGGCCCGTGGCACCACACGCTTCTTTCTATAGAGATAATACAAGTTGACTATCAAACTGTGGAACATTCCAGGCAAATCAATAACATCTCCATGGAGACGAGCATGAAAAGTTTAATATGGCAATGCTCTAGATCTTTTGGGGCCCTGGGGAAGATTTCTGACGGGGCCCCTTTCCTCCACCTGCCCCCACCTGCTCCCACCTGCCCCCACATGCCCACACCTGCCCACACCTGCTCCCACCTGCCCCCACCTAATCCCACCTGCTCCCACATGCCCCCACATGCCCACACCTGCCCCCACATGCCCACACCTGCCCCCACCTGCTCCCACATGCCCACACCTGCCCCCACCTGCTCCCACATGGCCCCACCTAACCCCACCTGCCCCCACCTGCAGTGACACATATTGGGTACTGTTCCCAAGACCTTTGTAGGCATTGGTCCAATAATTATGAATCCCTATAGTTTATTTTGTCTGGAGTATTTTAGATCAACAAATCCAAATGTTACTGTAGCTCGTTCCCATACTTTATAGTTATACATCATTCTTCTGGCCCACGACATTGGCCCATTATTTATTTTAAGAACACTGTAACTGTTTTTCACATGCTGCCGATCACTTGTGGGTGGCCCCCAGTGGAGCCCCAGCCCCTCCGTTCCCTTCCCTCACTCCGGCCCTGCTTTACAGCGCACCGAGCGTCTCTGCGAGCTGCACTGGACACCGGACTGGAGTGGACAGAAATACTTCATATCTACACGATTGGAGTTTTATTTGACTTCTGAAATAATCAAAGTGGAGAGAAATGTGCAATTTGCTCTATTAAATCTACAGATATCGACTGTTGTAATCAGTACGTCTCAGCTCATTTGTCTCGGAGATGAGGTTTGCAGATTGAGATGGTCTGAACGTGTGCAGAGGAGGAAGAGGGAAAGAGGAGGGAAAGGGAAAGAGGAGGAAGAAGGAAAGAGGAGAAAGAAGGAAAGAGGAGGAAAAGCGAAAGAGGAGGAAGAGGGAAAGAGGAGGGAAAGGGAAAGAGGAGGCAAAGGGAAAGGGGAGGGAAAGGGAAAGAGGAGGAAGAGGGAAAGAGGAGGGAGAGGGAAAGAGGAGGGAAAGGTAAAATAGGTAGAAGGACGTTAAGGCTCGTGCAAAGAGGACGTGGAGTTAGATCGCGTGAGAGCCGAGGACTGAACAGAACTGCACGGCTTCCTAATTACTCCTTGCTTTGTGTTGTTTACAGCGGTTTCCAGGGCAACATGGTATTCTTGTGCTGTCAGCGCAGCTTCGGCGGCTCGGACAGAGTCATTAGTTTGTACAAGGCGACCCGGAGCAGCGCACGTCAGATTCCGGGAGAGAAAACAAAATAACTACATTGCGGGTGACAAAAAAAAGGCGGCGCTCGGAACAGAAGGTGTTTGTGTGTGCGCTGACATCCCGACACCCGGCAGACACATGCAGAGAGAGAGAGGAGAGGGGGAGAGAGGAGGGACAGAGAGAGGGGGAGAGAGGGTGGAAAGAGTCCAGGAACACAATGAAGCGAGAGAGAGGAGAGAGAGGGAGGAAAGAGTCCAGGAACACAATAAGAGAGTGAGAGAGGAGAGAGACCAGGGACACAATGAAGCGAGAGAGAGGAGAGAGAGGGAGAAAGACCAGGGACACAATGAAGCGAGAGAGAGGAGAGAGAGGGAGAGAGACCAGGGACACAATGAAGCGAGAGAGAGGAGAGAGAGGGGGAGGGATGGAGAGAAAAAGAGGAGAGAGGGGGAGAGAGAGGGAGAGTGAGAGGGAGAGAGACCAGAGACACAATGAAGAGAGATATTTATCTCTCGTTCACTGAGTCGTCCAGCCGGTCAGAGTCAGAGGCACTTTAAATATCAGCGACTTCAGCTTCAAAAACATTCCCCAAACTCTTAACCTGAAATGCAGTATTTTGAACGAGCGTCTCTAAAAGTACGTGTTCCGACCCCTCCAAATAGTACTTTATTATTCAACACATCATGGGCCCCTCTGCGCCCCTGAACGTGTCCAGTGGAAGCGCCGGACGAGCTGCTGACTCAGACCTCTCCGAACGCCTTGTCCTTCGGTGTATGCCCCCCGGACCTCTCTCTTCGGTGTGTGCCCCCCGGACCTCTCTCTTCGGTGTGTGCCCCTCGGACCTCTCTCTTCGGTGTGTGCCCCCCGGACCTCTCTCTTCGGTGTGTGCCCCCCGGACCTCTCTCTTCGGTGTGTGCCCCTCGGACCTCTCTCTTCGGTGTGTGCCCCTCGGACCTCTCTCTTCGGTGTGTGCCCCCCGGACCTCTCTCTTCGGTGTGTGCCCCCCGGACCTCTCTCTTCGGTGTGTGCCCCTCGGACCTCTCTCTTCGGTGTGTGCCCCACGGACCTCTCTCTTCGGTGTGTGCCCCTCGGACCTCTCTCTTCGGTGTGTGCCCCCCGGACCTCTCTCTTCGGTGTGTGCCCCCCGGACCTCTCTCTTCGGTGTGTGCCCCCCGGACCTCTCTCTTCGGTGTGTGCCCCCCGGACCTCTCTCTTCGGTGTGTGCCCCTCGGACCTCTCTCTTCGGTGTGTGCCCCTCGGACCTCTCTCTTTGGTGTGTGCCCCCCGCCCCACCGGACCACTCTCTTCAGTGTGTGCACCCCTCTGCTGACTCGGCTGCTTTCCCTCCACTACGGGTCCATTCACCGCCGGGGCCGAGCGTAATGTGATTTTTGCGCAGGGGCCGCCGTAGATGCAGGAGCCGCCGTAAATGCAGGAGCCGGCGCTGCAGTTTGTGCGGCTGGAGCGACCGAAATAGAGGCTTTTAATGTCGGGAAAGTGAAAAGGGTTCAAAACAAGAACAGCGAGAGCGAGAGAGCGAGAGAATAATGGAGGACGGAGCGGTGCGGGGAAAATACTGAAGGAGATGTGGTGGTGGTGGTGGTTGTTGTTGTTGTTGTTGTTGTTGTTGTTGTTGTTGTTGTTTTTCATGGCCGACACCGCTATTTTTAGGGCCCGTTTTGATTATTTTCTACAAATTACAGTATATCCTTTGAATTTACTACAAACCCGGTAAGAGCAGTTGTGTAGTCATGTTTTATGCACTCAAAATTTTAATTAGAAGAAAAAAAGTTTAAAAAATAACTTAAATTATTTTTTGGTGTCATAGTAAGAATAAAACAACAACAAATAAGTCTTTTTAACAGCTAAAGCCCCTCAGTGAAACCAGAGTACATCTATATTTGAAGTATTTTATCTCCCCGCACAACAATTTTACGTAATTACAACTGAATATTGCCAGTGGTGGAGGAAGTACTCAATGTTGTTATTAGTAAAAGTACAGATACATGTGTAATACAATGCTCAAGTACTGCATTTCACACGGATTTATAGCAGTTTTATGTGTTAAATGTAGTGATTTTTGTCAAGTCCAATCAGTTTCTTAATTTTCATAATGAATTTGATGTGTATATTTTCGTTGGCTTTCGACAGATTTTTCCACATTCCTCCACAAAGACCTGCTCGATTTCTTTAAAAACTATAATTTCTATGTACAACAGGTATAAATAAGTCAAAATTAGGCGCTTTAAGGCCAGTAGCCTCTAGTTTGATTAATAATAATGTATTGGATTTACATTGCACCTCACACTTTGTGCTTTTCGAAATAAAAATATTGCTTGACTTATTAATATTTCACAACTGATTTATGCTTTTAGATCAGTGATAAGAGAGGAGAACCTTCATTTCCCCCACACTATGGAAATAACTGTATATACTATGCCCTGTTTTATAGTACTTATTTGAAGTATATCTTGATGCTAAAACATTTCTAAATAGGTCTGTTTTTAATCACTATTTATCTTTAATAATCTGTATACTTTTGTGCATTGTGTAGTTGTCATATCGCACATATATCTGCAGTTCTGTGTATTTTCACGCTCAAAAGGCACAATCAGTATTTGAATGGCTGAACAGAGAACCAAAGTATTTATAAAGTGCTTTTTACGACAAATTTTTGCTTGTTTTGTGTCATTTCGACCATGTTTGTCTTCCCCGTTTCCCGCGGATACGACGCCGCACTAGCGCGTTTGACATTTAGTTTGAAAGTTTGGGATCCTCTCTATCCGTTCTGCTCCAGACGAGTTCAGCGGTGGATTAATGACACTTCAGACGGTCTAATCTCCACCGGGGGCTCGTGTCGGCGAAAACGGAGCGGAGAGCGTTATCTGGGAGCGCCGACGAGCAGCAACAAACCGCCGAACAAGCCGCATCCATCCTGCTTATTTAGGGATTCACGAGCAGCGATTTGGCAAAGAGCCGCCCGTCTCCACAACGAGCGCGTTATTTACGGACTGCAAAGCGCCGTCGGCTTGTCGGAGCGTTGTGTCGTTGGTGAAGATGCGCGTTTTCCACTCTGTAAAACGTACATAACATAATTGTGTTGAAGCGCTTACTAATTATTGTGTAAATTGTCCAAAAAATGCGTCAGTCGTGAGCGAATTGTTGATTTTTGATGGAATGTCGCTTATTGATGAAATCACAGAGGGATTCGTACTGTAAACAATGGTCAAAATCCACAAAAAGTACCTAATAGTTATGGTTTGACAACTAATACTCCTTTATTTTTTTTATTTATTGCCTAAACTGTCCAAAAAATGCGTCAGTCGTGAGCGAATTGTCCCTGCATTTACGATGGAATGGCGCTTATTGATGACATCACAGAGGGATTCTGTTTAGAACTTTGGCGCAGAATTACTGAACATAATTATATTTCAGAACTGACTAAAATGTTTCCCTTCTTTTCCACCATTTGACCATTTTGGTGAAGTTTATATATACTTGTACTTCCTGGTTTGACATGAGCAGCAGATTTAGGTAGAGGTAATTCCACAACTGTTACCTAGCAACCGTACTGTAAACAATGGTCAAAATCCAGACAAAGTACGTAATAGTTATGAGTTGACAAATAATACACCTTTATTTTGTTAAATTATTGCCTAAACTATCAGAAAAATGCGTCAGTCGTGTGCAAATTGTTCCTGCATTTTCGATGGAAAAAGTTGCTTATTGATGACATCACAGAGGGATTCTGTTCAGAACTTTAGAGCACTAGTTCCTGTCACTTTCATCTTAATTTTTCTCAACAAACTTCAGCTCGACTCAAGTGAAACTATAATACGTAGTTACCACAGGTTCTACCCCACCAATCAGAGCAATAATTACAAAAACATGTAAACTCACTTTAATTGTCAGTCGAAGCCCTTTGAGGTCAGTTTAATAGTACGTGCAATATCAGCTTTAAACATTATCTTGTAAATATATTGATATGTAAAATATTGATAGTTTCACATCTTGGACTAACTTTAAATCTTTTTATTCTTCTTTTTTGTCAGTTTTCAAATATATATATATATAATAGAACACAACACAGCATCAAAACAATAAAAATAAACATCAACTTAACATTAAAAACATAATTATGGCATATTTAATTCAAAATGATGGTCCCAACTGGTCCAAAGTCTTATTATATTAGGCCATAAACACGGATGGATTTCCGACCCCGGCGACCATCCAGGCGCGTTTACAGCACGAGCACGACCAAATAAACAAAGCATTATCACAGTACTTCAACCCGAGATCTGGAGATTTATGCTTCTGCAAGTGTCGCTCTATTTAACCCCAGCAGCATAAAACGAAGAGATGGACAATAAAAAATAACCTTACAGGACGATATAAAGTGTTCCTTACTCTAAAAAGTGCAATATGTTCAGTTTCAAATGATAAAATACTTGTTTCAATCCTTTTTCTTAATGAAAACTTCACATTTTTCAGTTTTCAAGTCAGTTTTAAGAGTAGAACATGCTAAGTGCACTGGCTCTTTCACACGCGAGTCATTTGCAGCTTGAGTGTGTTTGAACCTGGAAAAACCCGATGGAATGAAAGGACCAATGCTTTAAAGAGGAATTTATGATTTAATTTAGTCCCAAATTGTGTGTGTACAGTTGGAAAAATAAGTATAAAGTGGAGCGACGTCGTATTTGAAGCAATTTGTCTGTGTTCACGGCTAATCACTGGAGCTGCTCAAGTATAAAAGTTATTTGTTTGCGCCTCAAAAAATCACATTCGTCTCAATTTAGATATCAATAATGGCTTTGCTCTGTGGTTGATTGTTTTGCTGCGTCTGCCAACTCTCCAGAGGCTCTGAATATCTCACGTTTCACACTCTTTATGTCAGAAAGTGAAGAAAGTAGGACTGCAGTAGTCTATTGATTATTTTCTCCAAATAATCAAGGAATTGGTTAATTTTGTTTTTGTATTTTAATTCCAGAAACCATTTTAAAAAGAATATATATTTTTTTTTTCTGTTTGTCTCCATGTTATTGCTTTGCCTGGAATGACTCAGGCTAAAAGTGTTAAAACATGTCTTTAAATGTATTCGTTTAGGTTTAAAATAATTCGTTAGGTTTGTAAAATAAATCACAAAATGGCAGAAATATCACTTTATACGACTGGAATGTTGCATTAGATTTGCACAGATCGTGGTTTAGCAAAGAAATATTGTTGTTAAAATGTATTTGGTTTGTAAAATATAATGCCATATCACAGAATATCGTGTGCAACATATCGATTATCGCGTGTATCGCAAAAACTGTGATATTATCGTGACGGAACATGCCATTCACAGCCAAACAATTAAGTGTAAAAAATACATATGCCAACAACAAACATGTTAGTTATGGTGAAATCGTATCCATAAATACAGGCGTTTTAACCCGTTCCTTCCTCGTTCTCCTGGTGGTTTCTCGTTGCCCGGCGCCTGCTCCTCGCGGCGTCGCACGTGTATAAATCCGCCTCCGCCGCCATCAACCACCTGCTCGCCGCCTCCTGTTTGGGGACCGAGCGCGTTTAGATATTTGGGGCCGTCGACACGTCTCGGAGCGCGTCAGCTTCCACATCTCGGGAGGAAACGCCGCGCATTTTGTTCCCGACCACCATGAAATGACAAAGACGGAGAAGTCACTGAGGCCGAATCTGCGAACGCGTTTGACTTTGTGTGCGTCGTCTGCTACTGCAATACTGCTGCAAGTACTACAAATACAGATGATAACAGAGCAGTCAAGCGTGTATTCAGAAACTACAAAATTATATTACTTGAGAAAATAGTTGAGTAGAAGTGCAAAAAAAATAGGGGAAACTACTGCGAGAGTCAGAGTATTGTAAGAGTAACTGTCTGGATGTAATGTTTTTTTAGTTAATGTAATTTGTTTCAAGGGCAGAATCGTTAATAATGCACAAAATCAGGTAATTTATTAGAAAAATAATGCTGAAAAATTAATTGCAATTGAATCAAAATGACTGCAATTTTTGGAGTGCTGTAATTTCCTCCATGAATAACACAAATTTCCTGTGAGTCTTTTTGTAGTTTGTCAGTTCATGGGCCTTTTTCAGTCTTTTTTTGTCACTTTGCGTTAAAATGTGAACTTTGAACACGATCCAATTATTAAAACATAAATAAAAAATCTGATCGCAAAAATCCAATCTTTTTCACAATTCGTGCAGAGCTAATAAAAAAAGACCATGAAAATAAATCAAACGAATTGTCATATATGAAGGAGCCGTGCAGGAAACACAAATGATTCCAATAATTCACAAATGTCAACATAAAGGTTTTGTCCCAGTGACAAGAGGAACCGACACGTTTACTCGAGTAAGAAGAGTACTTTTACTTCAAACTAATACTGCTCAAGTATTCTCAGTGGGACTTTCCTGGTTAAATACAGGTCAATAAATAAAGTAGCAGTATAAGACGTGTTAAATATATTACTCAAGTAAAAGTACGGTGCCTGAAAACTGCTCCACAAAGTACAATTTTATTTTAATGCTGAAGGAAATGTAACTGTATCCACCTCTGTAGTAGTAGTAGTAGTAGTAGTAGTACTGGTCCCATTGTTAAGCCTTTAGACTTTTTTGTAGAGCGTAATAAGAGAATAATAAGAGCGTAGTGAGAGCGTAATAAGAGGGTAGTAAGCGCGTAATAAGAGCGTAGTAAGAGCGTAATAAGAGCGTAGTAAGAGCATAATAAGAGCGTAATAAGGGCGTAGTAAGCGCATAATAAGAGCATAATAAGAGCGTAGTAAGAGCATAATAAGAGCGTAATAAGAGCGTAGTAAGAGCATAATAAGAGCGTAATAAGGGCGTAGTAAGCGCATAATAAGAGCATAATAAGAGCGTAGTAAGAGCGTAATAAGAGCGCAATAAGAGCGCAGTAAGAGCGCAGTAAGAGCGCAATAAGAGCGTAATAAGAGCGCAGTAAGAGCGCAGTAAGAGCGTAACAAGAGCGTAATAAGAGCGCAGTAAGAGCGTTATAAGAGCGCAATAAGAGCGCAGTAAGAGCGCAGTAAGAGCGTAATAAGAGCGCAATAAGAGCGTAATAAGAGCAGTAAGAGCGTAATAAGAGCGCAATAAGAGCGTAATAAGAGCAGTAAGAGCGTAATAAGAGCGCAATAAGAGCGTAATAAGAGCGTAATAAGAGCGCAGTAAGAGCGTTATAAGAGCGTTATAAGAGCGCAATAAGAGCGCAGTAAGAGCGCAGTAAGAGCGTAATAAGAGCGCAATAAGAGCGTAATAAGAGCGCAATAAGAGCGCAGTAAGAGCACAATAAGAGCACAATAAGAGCGTAGTAAGAGCGCAGTAAGTGCGTAATAAGAGCGTAGTAAGAGCACAATAAGAGCACAATAAGAGCGTAGTAAGAGCGCAGTAAGTGCGTAATAAGAGCGTAGTAAGAGCATAATAAGAGCACAATAAGAGCGTAGTAAGAGCGCAGTAAGTGCGTAATAAGAGCGTAGTAAGAGCGTAGTAAGAGCGCAGTAAGTGAGTAATAAGAGCGTAGTAAGAGTGTAATAAGAGCGTAGTAAGAGCGCAGTAAGAGCGTAGTAAGAGCGTAGTAAGAGCGCAGTAAGAGCGCAGTAAGAGCGCAATAAGAGCGCAGTAAGAGCGCAGTAAGAGCGCAGTAAGAGCGTAATAAGAGCGCAATAAGAGCACAGTAAGAGCACAATAAGAGCGCAGTAAGAGCGCAGTAAGTGAGTAATAAGAGCGTAGTAAGAGCGCAGTAAGAGCGTAGTAAGAGCGTAGTAAGAGCGTAACAAGAACGTAACAAGAACGTAACAAGAGCGTAGTAAGAGCGCAGTAAGAGCGCAATAAGAGCGCAGTAAGAGCGTAATAAGAGCGCAATAAGAGCGTAGTAAGAGCGCAATAAGTGCGTAATAAGAGCGTAGTAAGAGTGTAATAAGAGCGTAGTAAGAGCGCAGTAAGAGCGCAATAAGAGCCCAGTAAGAGCGTAGTAAGAGCGCAATAAGAGCGCAGTAAGAGCAGAATAAGAGCGTAGTAAGAGCGCAGTAAGTGCGTAATAAGAGCATAGTAAGAGTGTAGTAAGAGCGCAGTAAGTGAGTAATAAGAGCGTAGTAAGAGTGTAATAAGAGCGTAGTAAGAGCGTAGTAAGAGCGCAGTAAGTGAGTAATAAGAGCGTAGTAAGAGCGTAGTAAGAGCGCAGTAAGAGCGTAGTAAAAGCGCAATAAAAGCGTAACAAGAGCGTAGTAAGAGCGTAGTAAGAGCATAATAAGAGCGCAGTAAGAGCGAAGTAAGAGCGCAGTAAGAGCGCAGTAAGAGCACAATAAGAGCACAATAAGAGCGTAGTAAGAGCGCAGTAAGTGCGTAATAAGAGCGTAGTAAGAGCGTAGTAAGAGCGCAGTAAGTGAGTAATAAGAGCGTAGTAAGAGTGTAATAAGAGCGTAGTAAGAGCGCAGTAAGAGCGCAGTAAGAGCACAATAAGAGCGTAGTAAGAGCGCAGTAAGTGCGTAATAAGAGCGTAGTAAGAGCGTAGTAAGAGCGCAGTAAGTGAGTAATAAGAGCGTAGTAAGAGTGTAATAAGAGCGCAGTAAGAGCGTAGTAAGAGCGCAGTAAGAGCGCAGTAAGAGCGTAATAAGAGCGCAATAAGAGCGTAGTAAGAGCGCAGTAAGAGCGCAGTAAGTGCGTAATAAGAGCGTAGTAAGAGCGTAGTAAGAGCGCAGTAAGTGAGTAATAAGAGCGCAGTAAGAGCGTAATAAGAGCGTAGTAAGAGCACAATAAGAGCGTAGTAAGAGCGCAGTAAGTGCGTAATAAGAGCGTAGTAAGAGCGTAGTAAGAGCGCAGTAAGTGAGTAATAAGAGCGTAGTAAGAGTGTAATAAGAGCGCAGTAAGAGCGTAGTAAGAGCGCAGTAAGAGCGTAATAAGAGCGCAATAAGAGCGCAGTAAGAGCGCAGTAAGTGCGTAATAAGAGCGTAGTAAGAGCGTAGTAAGAGCGCAGTAAGTGAGTAATAAGAGCGTAGTAAGAGTGTAATAAGAGCGTAGTAAGAGCGCAGTAAGAGCGTAATAAGAGCGTAGTAAGAGCGTAGTAAGAGCGTAGTAAGAGCGTAGTAAGAGCGCAGTAAGAGCGCAGTAAGAGCGTAACAAGAGCGTAATAAGAACGTAGTAAGAGCGCAATAAGAGCGTAGTAAGAGCGCAGCAAGAGCGCAATAAGAGCGCAGTAAGAGCGCAGTAAGAGCGTAATAAGAGCGCAATAAGAGCGTAATAAGAGCGCAATAAGAGCGCAGTAAGAGCACAATAAGAGCGTAGTAAGAGCGTAATAAGAGCGTAGTAAGAGCGCAGTAAGAGCACAATAAGAGCGTAGTAAGAGCGCAATAAGAGCGCAATAAGAGCGCAATAAGACCGCAATAAGAGCGTAATAAGAGCGTAGTAAGAGCGTAGTAAGAGCGCAATAAGAGCGCAGTAAGAGCGTAATAAGAGCGTAGTAAGAGCGTAGTAAGAGCGCAATAAGAGCGCAGTAAGAGCGTAATAAGAGCGCAGTAAGAGCGTAATAAGAGCGTAATAAGAGCGCAGTAAGAGCGTAATAAGAGCGTAGTAAGAGCGTAGTAAGAGCGCAGTAAGAGCGCCGTAAGAGCGCAGTAAGAGCGCAGTAAGAGCGTAATAAGAGCGCAATAAGAGCGTAATAAGAGCGTAGTAAGAGCGTAGTAAGAGCGCAATAAGAGCGCAGTAAGAGCGTAATAAGAGCGCAGTAAGAGCGTAATAAGAGCGTAATAAGAGCGCAGTAAGAGCGCAGTAAGAGCGTAGTAAGAGCGTAGTAAGAGCGTAGTAAGAGCGCAGTAAGAGCGCAGTAAGAGCGCAGTAAGAGCGCCGTAAGAGCGCAGTAAGAGCGTAACAAGAGCGTAGTAAGAGCGCAGTAAGAGCGTAGTAAGAGCGTAGTAAGAGCGCAGTAAGAGCGTAGTAAGAGCGCAGTAAGAGCGCAGTAAGAGCGTAACAAGAGCGTAACAAGAGCGTAACAAGAGCGTAGTAAGAGCGTAGAAAGAGCGTAGAAAGAGCGCAGTAAGAGCGCAGTAAGAGCGTAACAAGAGCGTAACAAGAGCGTAACAAGAGCGTAACAAGAGCGTAGTAAGAGCGCAGTAAGAGCGTAATAAGAGCGTAGTAAGAGCGTAGTAAGAGCGCAGTAAGAGCGCAGTAAGAGCGTAACAAGAGCGTAATAAGAGCGTAGTAAGAGCGTAGTAAGAGCGCAATAAGAGCGCAGTAAGAGCGCAGTAAGAGCGCAGTAAGAGCGTAGTAAGAGCGCAGTAAGAACGCAGTAAGAGCGTAGTAAGAGCGTAGTAAGAGCGCAGTAAGAACGGAGTAAGAGCGTAACAAGAGCGTAACAAGAGCGTAGTAAGAGCGCAATAAGTGCGCAGTAAGAGCGTAACAAGAGCGTAACAAGAGCGTAACAAGAGCGTTGTAAGAGCGTAACAAGAACGTAACAAGAGCGTAACAAGAGCGTAGTAAGAGCACAGTAAGAGCGTAGTAAGAGCGTAGTAAGAGCGTAGTAAGAGCGTAACAAGAACGTAACAAGAGCGTAACAAGAGCGTAGTAAGAGCACAGTAAGAGCGTAGTAAGAGCGTAGTAAGAGCGTAGTAAGAGCGCAGTAAGAGCGTAGTAAGAGCGCAGTAAGAGCGCAGTAAGAGCGCAGTAAGAGCGCAGTAAGAGCGCAGTAAGAGCGCAGTAAGAGCGCAGTAAGAGCGCAGTAAGAGCGCAGTAAGAGCGCAGTAAGAGCGCCGTAAGAGTGCAGTAAGTGCGCAGTAAGTGCGCAATAAGAGCGCAGTAAGAGCGTAACAAGAGCGTAACAAGAGGGTAGTAAGAGCATAGTAAGAGCGTAACAAGAGCGTAACAAGAGCGTAGTAAGAGCGTAACAAGAACGTAACAAGAACGTAACAAGAACGTAACAAGAACGTAGTAAGAGTATAGTAAGAGCGTAACAAGAGCGTAACAAGAGCGTAACAAGAGCGTAGTAAGAGCGTAGTAAGAGCGTAGTAAGAGCGTAGTAAGAGCGTAACAAGAGCGTAACAAGAGCGTAACAAGAGCGTAACAATAGCGTAGTAAGAGCGTAGTAAGAGCGTAACAAGAACGTAACAAGAGCGTAACAAGAGCGTAACAAGAGTGTAAAAAGAGCGTAACAAGAGAGACAGTTTATGTTGGTATTGTGAGGATCAACTTTTTAGAATCACAAATATTATCTAGTCCCGCTCAAAATAAAACGAAACATTTCAAACATTAAAACATTTCAGACATTAAAACATTTGCTAGAGTCCAGATGGTTTGGCTCCGGCTCCTCGGTCTTGTCTCGCTGCCCACTCACTTTATATTGATATCTTTGTATTCTCAACCATAAAAATGTAAATAGGATTCAAAACTGCTGCGTGGCCTGACTCCAGCGTGACATAAGGGACGCTAATCACACTTTTACGCTTTGTTTTTCTTCTGTTTCTGTGTTTGGACATGTCTCGGGTCAAGGTCCAAGTCGCTCTACTGCCCCCTGTGGACCAGAAAGATCATAAAACATGTCTGAGTGTGATAAAAGTGTCCCAAATGTGTCCTATAAACCTATGTGTGCCTGTTACTTACTTTAGTACTAAGCTCTTACAAATACCAGGCCGGTGGTTCTTTAAGTACCACATGACACATATTTGGCCTTTTGATTACCGCCAGATCCAAACCAGGTCTAAAACTGTGTTTAGTCCTGACTCTGGCACCAGCAGGAGGCCGGTCCATGTTTAGTCCTGACTCTGGCACCAGCAGGAGGCCGGTCCATGTTTAGTCCTGACTCTGGCACCAGCAGGAGGCCGGTCCATGTTTAGTCCTGACTCTGGCACCAGCAGGAGGCCGGTCCATGTTTAGTCCTGACTCTGGCACCAGCAGGAGGCCGGTCCATGTTTAGTCCTGACTCTGGCACCAGCAGGAGGCCGGTCCATGTTTAGTCCTGACTCTGGCACCAGCAGGAGGCCGGTCCATGTTTAGTCCTGACTCTGGCACCAGCAGGAGGCCGGTCCATATTTAGTCCTGACTCTGGCACCAGCAGGAGGCCGGTCCATGTTTAGTCCTGACTCTGGCACCAGCAGGAGGCCGGTCCATGTTTAGTCCTGACTCTGGCACCAGCAGGAGGCCGGTCCATGTTTAGTCCTGACTCTGGCACCAGCAGGAGGCCGGTCCATATTTAGTCCTGACTCTGGCACCAGCAGGAGGCCGGTCCATGTTTAGTTCTGACTCTGGCACCAGCAGGAGGCCGGTCCATGTTTAGTCCTGACTCTGGCACCAGCAGGAGGTCGGTCCATGTTTAGTCCTGACTCTGGCACCAGCAGGAGGCCGCTCCATGTTTAGTCCTGACTCTGGGCACCAGCAGGAGGCCGGTTCATGTTTAGTCCTGAATCTGGCACCAGCAGGAGGCCGCTCCATGTTTAGTCCTGACTCTGGGCACCAGCAGGAGGCCGGTCCATGTTTAGTCCTGACTCTGGCACCAGCAGGAGGCCGGCCCATGTTTAATCCTGACTCTGGCACCAGCAGGAGGCCGGTCCATGTTTAGTCCTGACTCTGGCACCAGCAGGAGGCCGGTCCATGTTTAGTCCTGACTCTGGCACCAGCAGGAGGCCGGTCCATATTTAGTCCTGACTCTGGCACCAGCAGGAGGCCGGTCCATGTTTAGTCCTGACTCTGGCACCAGCAGGAGGCCGGTCCATATTTAGTCCTGACTCTGGCACCAGCAGGAGGCCGGCCCATGTTTAATCCTGACTCTGGCACCAGCAGGAGGCCGGTCCATGTTTAGTCCTGACTCTGGCACCAGCAGGAGGCCGGTCCATGTTTAGTCCTGACTCTGGCACCAGCAGGAGGCCGGTCCATATTTAGTCCTGACTCTGGCACCAGCAGGAGGCCGGTCCATATTTAGTCCTGACTCTGGCACCAGCAGGAGGCCGGTCCATGTTTAGTCCTGACTCTGGCACCAGCAGGAGGCCGGTCCATATTTAGTCCTGACTCTGGCACCAGCAGGAGGCCGGTCCATGTTTAGTCCTGACTCTGGCACCAGCAGGAGGCCGGTCCATGTTTAGTCCTGACCCTGGCACCAGCAGGAGGCCGGTCCATGTTTAGTCCTGACCCTGGCACCAGCAGGAGGCCCGTCCATGTTTAGTCCTGACTCTGGCACCAGCAGGAGGCCGGTCCATGTTCAGTCCTGACTCTGGCACCAGCAGGAGGCCGGTCCATGTTTAGTCCTGACTCTGGCACAAGCAGGAGGCCGGTCCATGTTTAGTCCTGACTCTGGTACCAGCAGGAGGTCGGTCCATGTTTAGTCCTGACCCTGGCACCAGCAGGAGGCCCGTCCATGTTTAGTCCTGACTCTGGCACCAGCAGGAGGCCGGTCCATGTTCAGTCCTGACTCTGGCACCAGCAGGAGGCCGGTCCATGTTTAGTCCTGACTCTGGCACAAGCAGGAGGCCGGTCCATGTTTAGTCCTGACTCTGGCACCAGCAGGAGGCCGGTCCCTGAGGTCCTCAGAGTCTGAGATGGTTCATATGGCACATATTGGTGCTAGGCCATGGAGAGACTCCAAATCTGGTTTAGACACTGTACTTTACTGTACAATAATTATACGTTTGATTTTGGTAATGTGTTTTAGATGATAAAAAGCTGCTGATGTTATTGATTTGACGTAGCTGTTCAAATTCAAGTGATAATCTCTCCCTCTCTCCTCCCTCTCTTCTTCTTCCCTTCTTCTCACTCTCTTTCTCCCTCTCTCATCCCTCTCTTCTTCTTCCCTTCTTTTCACTCTCTTTCTCCCTCTCTCCTCCCCCTCTTCTTCTTCCCTTCTTTTCACTCTCTTTCTCCCTCTCTCCTCCCTCTCTTCTTCTTCCCTTCTTCTCCCTCTTTCTCCCTCTCTCCTCCCTCTCTTCTTCTTCCCTTCTTTTCACTCTCTTTCTCCCTCTCTCCTCCCTCTCTTCTTCTTCCCTTCTTCTCCCTCTCTTTCTCCCTCTCTCCTCCCTCTCTTCTTCTACCCTTCTTTTCCCTCTCTTTCTCCCTCTCTCCTCCCCCTCTTCTTCTACCCTTCTTTTCCCTCTCTTTCTCCCTCTCTCCTCCCTCTCTTCTTCTTCCCTTCTTTTCACTCTCTTTCTCCCTCTCTCCTCCCTCTCTTCTTCTTCCCTTCTTTTCACTCTCTTTCTCCCTCTCTCCTCCCTCTCTTCTTCTTCCCTTCTTTTCACTCTCTTTCTCCCTCTCTCCTCCCTCTCTTCTTCTTCCCTTCTTCTCCCTCTCTTTCTCCCTCTCTCCTCCCTCTCTTCTTCTACCCTTCTTTTCCCTCTCTTTCTCCCTCTCTCCTCCCCCTCTTCTTCTACCCTTCTTTTCCCTCTCTTTCTCCCTCTCTCCTCCCTCTCTTCTTCTTCCCTTCTTCTCCCTCTTTCTCCCTCTCTCCTCCCTCTCTTCTTCTTCCCTTCTTCTCCCTCTTTCTCCCTCTCTCCTCCCTCTCTTCTTCTACCCTTCTTCTCCCTCTCTTTCTCCCTCTCTCCTCCCTCTCTTCTTCTACCCTTCTTCTCCCTCTCTTTCTCCTCCCTCTCTTGACCAGTTTACACCTGCCTAATCTCTTCCACTTCCTCCCATATCCCTGGCTTAACGCTGTCCCTTTCACTGGGCGTTGCAGATAGTGCGGCTTAGCCCCTGGGACGGCGACTCAAGCGCGCTGAGAGCAGCTCCAGACGTTAACACTCACGTCACGTTATGAAATACAGACATTGATGTTCGATCCCGTTTATTATGATGTCGTGGAGTGAAGAGATGGCCACGTCACTGCCTGAGACGACAGGCCCAGATGTTCAGGACCAGGAGCCTTTTTTTAAAACTTTTATAGTCAGTTTTTGTATGTGACTTTTTGTTGTAATTTGGGATGTCGCGGTTACAAATTTTTGAATTACGATTATTGTGAGGGCGGAAAAAAAAATCACAATTTAATGATTATTTGCGATTATCAAGACTGTGACCGACCAGCTGTATTGCCGTATCGTGATGTTGAGCCATATCGTCATGTTGAGCCATATCGTCATGTTGAGCCATATCGTGAGCCGTATCTTGACGTTTAGCCATACCTTGAGCCGTATCGTGATGTTAGGCCGTATTGTGACGTTGAGCCGTATCGTGATGTTGGGCTGTATCGTGATGTTGAGCCGTATCGTGATGTTGGGCTGTATCGTGATGTTGAGCCGTATCGTGACGTTAGACCGTATCGTGATGTTGAGCTGTATCGTGATGTTGAGCTGTACCGTGATGTTGGGCCGTATCGTGATGTTGGGCCGTATTGTGATGTTTAGCCGTATCGTGACGTTGGACCGTATCGTGATGTTGAGCTGTATCGTGATGTTGAGCTGTACCGTGATGTTGGGCCGTATCGTGATGTTGGGCCGTATTGTGATGTTTAGCCGTATCGTGACGTTGGACCGTATCGTGATGTTGAGCTGTATCGTGATGTTGAGCCGTATCGTGACGTTAGACCGTATCGTGATGTTGAGCTGTATCGTGATGTTGAGCTGTACCGTGATGTTGGGCCGTATCGTGATGTTGGGCCGTATTGTGATGTTTAGCCGTATCGTGACGTTGGACCGTATCGTGATGTTGAGCTGTATCGTGATGTTGAGCCGTATCGTGACGTTAGACCGTATCGTGATGTTGAGCTGTATCGTGATGTTGAGCCGTATCGTGACGTTGGACCGTATCGTGATGTTGAGCTGTATCGTGATGTTGAGCCGTATCGTGACGTTAGACCGTATCGTGATGTTGAGCTGTATCGTGATGTTGAGCTGTATCGTGATGTTGGACCGTATCGTGATGTTTTGCCGTATCGTGATGTTGGACCGTATCGTGATGTTGAGCTGTATCGTGATGTTGAGCCGTATCGTGACGTTAGACCGCATCGTGATGTTGAGCTGTATCGTGATGTTGAGCCGTATCGTGACGTTGGACCGTATCGTGATGTTGAGCTGTATCGTGATGTTGAGCTGTATCGTGACGTTAGACCGTATCGTGATGTTGAGCTGTATCGTGATGTTGAGCTGTATCGTGATGTTGGGCCGTATCGTGATGTTTTGCCGTATCGTGATGTTGGGCTGTATCGTGATGTTGGGCCGTATCGTGATGTTTTGCCGTATCGTGATGTTGGGCTGTATCGTGATGTTGGGCCGTATCGTGATGTTGGGCCGTATCGTGATGTTTTGCCGTATCGTGATGTTGAGCTGTATCGTGATGTTGGGCCGTATCGTGATGTTGGGCCGTATTGTGATGTTTTGCCGTATCGTGATGTTGGGCTGTATCGTGATGTTGGGCCGTATCGTGAAGTTGAGCCGTATCGTGATGTTGGGCCGTATCGTGAAGTTGAGCCGTATCGTTATGTTGGGCCGTATCACAATGTCGAGCCGTATCGCGCCGTTGAGTCGTATTGTGACATCGAGCCGTATTGTGATGTCGAGCCATATCGTGAGCCGCATCACGATGTCGAGCCGTATCGTGAGCCGTTTCGTGACGTCGAGCCGTATCGTGAGCCGTATCGTGACGTCGAGCCGTACCATGAGCCGTATCGTGAGCCGTATCGTGACGTCGAGCCGTACCATGAGCCGTATCGTGACGTCGAGCCGTGTCGTGAGCCTTATCGTGACGTCGAGCCGTGAGCCGTATCGTGATTTTGAGCCGTACTGTATCGTCTAACGTCGTTTCCCGTGTGTTCTTGTCTCCATGAAGCAACAGCATAGCGGCGTCGGCGGTGTGCGCGTTCAACCTCAGCGCCATCACACAGGCCTTCAACGGGCCCTTCAGGTCCCAGGAGAACCCACGCTCCACATGGCTGCCCACGCCCAACCCCGTGCACAACTTTCAGGTCAGTGCCCACCAAGACACGCCTTCTTTCAGGTCAGTGCCCACCAAGACACGCCTTCTTTCAGGTCAGTGCCAAACAAGACACGCCTTCTTTCAGGTCAGTGCTCATGCCCAACCCCGTGCACAACTTTCAGGTCAGTGCCCACGCCCAACCCCGTGCACAACTTTCAGGTCAGTGCCCACGCCCAACCCCCTGCCCAGCTTTCAGGTCAGTGCCAAGCAAGACACGCCTTCTTTCAGGTCAGTACCCACGCGGAACCCCGTGCCCAGCTTTCAGGTCAGTGCCCACACCCAACACCGTCCACAACTTTCAGGTCAGTGCTAAGCAAGACACGCCTTCCACTATCGTCTTTTACCGATAAAACAGCTTAGACTCTGACAATACCGGGATTTTTACATTTAAATGTAAAGGACTAAAAGTAGTGCTGATAGTTGCTGTGCAGAATATTGTGTGTGTTTGGTGTGTATATTTTCCACATGGAGATTAAATATACCATAAAGGTGTAACTTTTCTGGAGGAGGGTCTGTCTCTTGCTTGTTTCCATGGAGCCCGGAACAAAAACCCTTAAAACTAAATACTAAATGTGTTTAGTATTTAGTATTTAGTATAGTATTAGTATTAGTATTTAGTACAGGTGTTTTTCTTGCTCAAAAAATTGGAAAAACCTACTTTCTTACTCTGAGCTCCACAGATCTGACCTGTAACCTTAACCTGCTTGTCTCCATGGAAATAGATACTTTAAGATTAATGCCATACTGTGGAACACTCCAGCAATCTACATGGAAACAAGCAGGCGGCGGCAGAAAAGTCACATAGAATCTTATCGAGATTTCGACGTAATTTGTAATGAATAAATTGTACGGTTCAAGTTGACAATTTGGCACCTCACGTTTTAGTCAAATTTTAATCAAATTTGAGTTTATTTTGGTAAATTTTAAAAATCGAATCGTTATTTAACCAGGTAAGAACCCGTTGAGATCGAGACCTCATTTTAAAGATCGACCTGGGGCAAAGTAAAGACGTAACGACTTTTTCAAATATTACCAAAGACATTTAAGAAAGTAAAACAAAGCATTTATTTAACTGCTTTTTTCAAACGCAGCTTTTCAAAACTCATCCTCGCTCACCTGTTTGGGCGTGTCCAAGTCAAACGCAAACACACGAGATCTTTTCACTGACTCCACAACCTTCGTATGCTTCAGTTTGAATAACACGTGCTTCCATTTCCCCCTCAGTGCGGGACGATTTCCGAGCGGGGCCCGAACGAGGGCCTGACGGAGCGCAGCTTGCAGGACGCTCAGAGGCTGTACCTGATGAACGACGTGGTGCAGCCGGAGACCACGGACCCTCTGGTGATGCAGGACGACGTCAGGTTCTCCAGCCTCGTGGTGGACATCGTGCAGGGCATGGACACGCTGTACCACGTCATCTACATCAGCACCGGTTTGTGACGCTCTGGTTCATACTCGTGGCGTGTTCGGGGTGAAAGGCGATTTGATTCGAGTCGATTGGGAAACGTCGTTGATCTTTTAAGACGTTTCCTGGTGGATTATGTATATTTTAAGCTCAGCAAATTCATGTCAAGTCTTAATTGAGTCTTGATTTGGTCCAATATGACGCCTAAAGTCTGCATTTTATTTCTAGATCGGCTCTTCTACATTGAAATGAATGTGTAGATTTCCATATTGAGGTGATCCAACCTCGCATTAGTGGACGTTCTGACTGGATCGAATAAATTATATTGGATGTATTTTTACACCGTGCAGTAGGTCCTTCCAAAATAGTCGATTTTGCCAGCCGCAAGTCAGAAAATCAAACAATGAATCAGTCGATGATAGAGAAGCAGATTTACCCGTTTTCACAGGAACTAAGCAAATGGAGAACTGTCCCAGAGCGCCCCCTGTCTTCACACACGCCTGCTGGGAAACACAGCAACAACAAAAAAGCAGTGGTGAAAAGTAGAAACCTTGAGGAGAACCACAGTGAAGAGATGCTACTCCCACGGACTGAACCAGGACTAAACCAGGACTAAACCTGCACTAAACCAGGACTAAACCGAGATTAAACCAGGACTAAACCTGCACTAAACAAGGACTAAACCGGGACTAAACCAGGGCTGAACTAGGACTAAACCAGGACTGAACCAGGACTGAACCAGGACTGAACCGGGACTAAACCAGGACTAAACCAGTACTGAATAGGAGGGACAGGCTGCAGGTGGTCCAGGACTCATGGACGAGGAGCATCCAGGCAGATGATCGCTCTCTACTCGCTCTCTTCTGACTGGATGAACGCTCTCTACTCGCTCTCTTCTGACTGGATGAACGCTCTCTACTCGCTCTCTTCTGACTTGATGAACGCTCTCTACTCGCTCTCTTCTGACTGGATGAACGCTCTCTACTCGCCCTCTTCTGACTGGATGAACGCTCTCTACTCGCCCTCTTCTGACTGGATGAACGCTCTCTACTCGCTCTCTTCTGACTGGATGAACGCTCTCTACTCGCTCTCTTCTGACTGGATGAACGCTCTCTACTCGCTCTCTTCTGACTGGATGAACGCTCTCTACTCGCTCTCTTCTGACTGGATGAACGCTCTCTACTCGCTCTCTTCTGACTGGATGAACGCTCTCTACTCGCTCTCTTCTGACTGGATGAACGCTCTCTACTCGCTCTCTTCTGACTGGATGAACGCTCTCTACTCGCTCTCTTCTGACTTGATGAACTCTCTCTACTCGCTCTCTTCTGACTGGATGAACGCTCTCTACTCGCTCTCTTCTGACTGGATGAACGCTCTCTACTCGCTCTCTTCTGACTGGATGAACGCTCTCTACTCGCTCTATTCTGACTGGATGAACGCTCTCTACTCGCCCTCTTCTGACTGGATGAACGCTCTCTACTCGCTCTCTTCTGACTAGATGAACGCTCTCTACTGACTGGATGACCGCTCTCTACTCGCTCTCTTCTGACTGGATGAACGCTCTCTACTCGCTCTCTTCTGACTGGATGAACGCTCTCTACTCGCCCTCTTCTGACTGGATGAACGCTCTCTACTCGCTCTCTTCTGACTGGATGAACGCTCTCTACTCGCTCTCTTCTGACTGGATGAACGCTCTCTACTCGCTCTCTTCTGACTGGATGGAACGCTCTCTACTCGCTCTCTTCTGACTGGATGAACGCTCTCTACTCGCTCTCTTCTGACTTGATGAACTCTCTCTACTCGCTCTCTTCTGACTGGATGAACGCTCTCTACTCGCTCTCTTCTGACTGGATGAACGCTCTCTACTCGCTCTCTTCTGACTGGATGAACGCTCTCTACTCGCTCTCTTCTGACTGGATGAACGCTCTCTACTCGCCCTCTTCTGACTGGATGAACGCTCTCTACTCGCTCTCTTCTGACTTGAAGAACTCTCTTCTACTCGCTCTCTTCTGACTGGATGAACGCTCTCTACTCGCTCTCTTCTGACTGGATGGAACGCTCTCTACTCGCCCTCTTCTGACTGGATGAACGCTCTCTACTCGCTCTCTTCTGACTGGATGAACGCTCTCTACTCGCTCTCTTCTGACTGGATGAACGCTCTCTACTCGCTCTCTTCTGCCTGGATGAACGCTCTCCACTCGCTCTCTTCTGACTGGATGAACGCTCTCTACTCGCTCTCTTCTGACTGGATGAACGCTCTCTACTTGCTCTCTTCTGACTGGATGAACGCTCTCTACTCGCTCTCTTCTGACTGGATGAACGCTCTCTACTCGCTCTCTTCTGCCTGGATGAACGCTCTCCACTCGCTCTCTTCTGACTGGATGAACGCTCTCTACTCGCTCTCTTCTGCCTGGATGAACGCTCTCCACTCGCTCTCTTCTGACTGGATGAACCTCCCTCTCTCGTCCTGAGTGGTTTTATCTGCAAAGAGAAGCGTGTCAGCCTGTCCATCCGTGGCAGTAGGATCTCACCTTCACTGTGGTTTTCCCCGAGGTTCCTAGAAGGTTCCAGAAGGGTCTGCCGAAAGGGAAATTGATCCATTAATCCGTAACTGAGAAGTGAAGCAATAATGAACCAAACTGTAAACCTAAACGTCGAGAGAAACCCGCTGCGGTCGACTGATCCCTTTCATTTTTGTGTGTCGAATTTCAGAATACGGCTCCATCCTCAAAGCCCTGGCCACGCCCAACAAGCGTCTTCAGGGCTGTTACCTGGAGGAGATGGAGCTCCTCCCCCCCGGACTCCGGCAGCCAATCCTGAGCCTCCAAATCCTGCACAGCGACCGCTCCCTGTTCGTGGGTCTGAGCGACCGCGTGCTCAAGATCCCGCTCGAGAGATGCTCCACCTACAAGACCGAAACGTGAGCCCTTTTATCCACTTTTATCCACTTTTACCGTAGTCGTGTTCTTTTACGGCGACGGAACGGATGTTTGAAAAGTGTTTTATGGCGAAAATGAGCTTATAGTAGTATTTCTGTGTTCTGTGTACTTTTAGAGCTGAATGTGTGTTTTTGCTATGTTGTGCAGCATTATCTTTTCTATACAAAGAAAGTTGAATTAGAAATGGTGTCTAAGGCTGTGTTCACTTTTAGGTTTATCAGGTTTAGTCCAGGTTTAGTCCTGGTTTAATCCAGGTTCAGTCCAGGTTTAGTCCAGGTTTAGTCCAGGTTTATTCCTGGTTTAGTCCAGGTTCAGTCCAGGTTCAGTCCAGGTTTAGTCCTGGTTTAATCCAGGTTCAGTCCAGGTTCAGTCCAGGTTTAGTCCAGGTTTATTCCAGGTTTAATCCAGGTTTAATCCAGGTTTAGTCCAGGTTTAGTCCAGATTTAGTCCAGGTTTAGTCCAGGTTTTGTCCAGATTTTGATGCGGGTGTACAAAAACAGAACAGAACAGAAAAAAAGTCTTTATTCTTGTTTTGACCATTACTGATATCACAATGAAGCTTTGTAGTTCAAGGATTGGTCATTTCGTTGTCTTGGTTTAGTCCGGATTTTGTCTTTTGTCTCGTCTTCGTCCTTTCCCTCGTCAGTGTCTCAATTACCAAATACCGAAGACAGCAATTATTTACAACAATTTGCAAATAACAATCTTTCCTGTGATCTGAAATACGTGTGCACAGTTGTATTAGTTCATCCAGTTCATGTTTCAGTTTTCCTTCAAATGTTTAAAATCTGATCTTTGAATCTGAAATTAAAACATAAATCGCATAGAAAGAAAAATCAGAACTAGATATTTGCCAAAATCTTTTAAAATCTCTTGGTTGTCACTTGATTTGTAGACGCGTTTGTTTTGTATTGTTGGATTGGGTAGATTTGATGCAATATCTATACTATATCAGACTAGAAAAAAATAAAATGAAATAAAATAATAATAATAATGATAAATATAACCGCAAGCGGCAATGATCGGCCCTCGCTACGCCGCCACCACGCCGCAAGAGGAGGGGGCGCTAACGCGCCCCAATTGTCCTTTTATTACGCCTACTGCTGAATCTGTGACGCTGTCACATCTTCTCCCCTTTGTTTTACCATCAAAAAGCAATTTTATTTTGAATTCTTGGCAAAATGTGCGGCTTTGCCGCACAGACACCGTGACTCTTTGAATAAAAATGTGGATAACTTTTGATGGTCCACCCCTGAAGATGAGTCTCACCAAATTTCAGGTTAATAGGGCTGACGCCCTGGGAGGAGTTTGTGAAAGTCTAAAGTGTAAACATGTTCTGGCAATTTCCCCATTGGAATAACATGGGAGGTTTTGGTCATTGTTCGCAAAACCGTAACAATTATGACATGGGTCTCATTTACTTTTCTGATGGGGATGCCAAAATTGAGTTTTGTGTCAAATTTCAGATAATTTCGCAAAACTAAACATTTAACCTCCATATAAAATCTGTAGGGGGCGCTGTGGCGCCAAATTAATTAATTTCACTTCAAGTAGGTTTAGGGCAAAGAGTTTAACAACTGATTCTAATTTGACGCAATTCGGACTTTATCTGCGCAAACGGCAGAAATGTTAAATTTGTGAGATTTCTGAAATTATTGCTACAGTTTGTGGCTTCGCCGCACATAGACCGTGACAGGTATCAATGTAATTTGAATAACTTTTGATGTCCCACTCCTTAGTAGCATTTTCACCAAATTTCAGCTTTTTAGGGCCAACGCCCTGGGAGGAGTTCGTAAAAGTACAACGTTTGGAAAAACTCCCGAGTCATGCTTAGCCATTTTTGAACCAATATGGCCGACATTTGGTTGGGTGGACGGCGTTGCCGTGATAATATTTTTTACTTCTCTTGTCACTATCTACCTCTGCGCCAAATTTCATGATTCTACGATCAGATTTTTTTTGGGTCATTTCCCATCTCTCAATGCATTTTTGGTACATTTGGGGGCGCTGACGCGCCAATTTTAGAAAAGGGAAATGGCCAGAATGTAGAGAGGCACGATTTTTAGAGGTGTGCAAATTTTTGTGACTTTTCGTCAATGTTCACTGGGTGAAAAATAGGGGGGTTGGTCCCGAGAAGAAAGAAGAAAGAATAATATTCCGATGCGAAAACATCGTTTCCCATTTTCCGAATATCATAAACTATACATTTTCAGAAAGCGCTCGCGCTTTCCTACCTCATGGTGTGGGTCCCTGGTCACTGACGGGTACTTTCGTTAATTTTGAGTGGGCTCCGCCCACTTTGTGTTTTTGGCCCTCTATACAGTAATAATGTTAAATTTTTGCATTATTTGCTTATATGCACGGAACATGCAAGAGATGGGGAACGTATTCGTGAGCTACTTAGGGCAAATGAGTGCTTTATATGGGGATGACGACAATGTAAAGTGCTCGTTTAGTGCGCACTTTTGCACGGGCTTCGCCCGTTTACAACGGTAATGTTCCATTTTCCTACTACTAATTAGTCTGCATGGGGCGTGCGTGAGTGAAGGAGTGCGTTAGTGAGTGTTTGGAAGTGGGCGAGCGCTTCGCGCTCGATTTCGCAGCCGTGCTTCGCACGCCCTTACGAGATTAATAGGCCTCTCGCCAGCTTGTGGCGCTCGGGCCTAATAATATAAACATCCCCTTTAATGGATTATTTTTTTAATGGCCGCACTAAGAAGGAACGCTCACATTGACTACTCTTTGTTACGGATGGATAAAGTTTAGATTTATTTATTTTTACACACTTTTTACTCAAATATATACTAAAGCTAAAATTGTCAGTCAAATACAAATGTGGCTTTAAAAGTGTCGTCTGGCTCGTAACAAATGCAGCCTTTTCTGTAATACATTCAATACATTTCTTCTCTCATCATCAAGACGACGGTAATGACTGAATACTAGAAAACGACTTATTCAAAACTTATGCACGTAATGCCTGTATCTCATAGTTTGTTTCACGCCTTTTGCCGGTGGTTTGTCTTCTGTGGAGGTAATTATGTGTCCTCAGTCTGGATTAATGCGGAATCGTGGCTGGAGTCATTAAAGTCTTTACAGGAGAACAAATGCCCGCGGCCTATCTGAGAATGTGTTTGTGAACTTTGAGTAAGACTTTGAGAAAACAAAGAAAACAACATCATGCAGTTGTGTAGCCTTTGTTGGAGCTGTAATATAATGTGTGACGATGACAGTGAATAACATAATACATAACATTGTGCCCTCGTCATAAACGTACCTGGAGTTGTGTTCAGCTTCATTCACGCTTCATTAACCCTGTTTACGTGGTCCTCTCCCTTTGAGCCTCAGAAAAACTATTTCCCAGATTTGTGACGCCAATTATTTTGATGACTAGTTGTATATCATGTGAATGCAAAAAGCATATGGTGCATAAACACACTTCGGCTGCATAAACACACACTTCAGCTGTATAAACACACACTTGGGCTGCATAAACACACTTTGGCTGCATAAACACACACTTCTGTGGCATAAACACACACTTCGGAGGTATAAACACACACTTCTGTGGCATAAACACACACTTCGGCTGCATAAACACACACTTCGGCTGCATAAACACACACTTCGGCTGCATAAACACACTTCGGTGGCGTAAACACACACTTCGGTGGCATAAACACACACTTCGGCTGCATAAACACACACTTCGGCTGCATAAACACACTTCGGTGGCATAAACACACACTTCGGTGGCATAAACACACACTTCGGCTGCATAAACACACACTTCGGCTGCATAAACACACACTTTGGTGCCATAAACACACACTTTGGTGCCATAAACACACACTTCGGCTGCATAAACACACACTTCGGCTGCATAAACACTCACTTCGGTGGCATAAACACTCACTTCGGTGGCATAAACACACACTTCGGCTGCATAAACACACACTTCGGCTGCATAAACACACACTTCGGCTGCATAAACACACACTTCGGTGGCATAAACACACACTCCCTGGCGTAGACGTCGTCGGTGAAGTGTTGGTCTCCATGGAGATGCCAGGGGCCCTCGTGTGCTGTTTGTCTGATCTCCTGCTTCTCATCCGTGCTCTCCATCACCACCGGCTCCTCGGCCTCCCAATGTCAAACTCATTTTAGCATTCAAATGACTCGACTCTCTCCCTCCTCTCATCCCCCCTTCTTTTTCTCTCTTCCTCTCCACTTCCTCTTCGTCGTTTCCCATTCTCTCTCTCGTCACCTCGCTTTCTGTCTTTTCGCTCCAAAACAAACTTATATCACAGCTTCATGGGTAGAACGATGATGACGTTTATGTACCACAGTAATACACAATCACACACACAAACACAATCACAATAACACACACAAACACAATCACACACACACACACACACACACAAACAAACACAATCACACACACAATCACACACACAAACACAATCACAATCACACACACAAACACAATCACACACACAAACACAATCACAATCACACACACAAACACAATCACACACACAAACACAATCACACACACAATCACACACACAAACACAATCACACACACAAACACAATCACACACACAATCACACACACAAACACAATCACACACACAATCACACACACAAACACAATCACACACACAAACACAATCACACACACAAACACAATCACACACAAACACAATTACACACACAAACACAATCACACACACAAACACAATCACACACACAACCACGCGGGCACCTTCGCTGGGCTTTGCTACTGCCAGCTCCTGCTCCACACGGATCATCTTCCTCTTCCTGTTCTCCTCTTCCACTTCCTGTTCTCCTCTTCCTCTTGCTGTTCTCCTCTTCCACTTCCTGTCCTCCTCTTCCTGTTCTCCTCTTCCTGTTCTCCTCTTCCTGTTCTGCTCTTCCTCTTCCTGTTCTTCTCTTCCTGTTCTGCTCTTCCTCTTCCTGTTCTCCTCTTCCTCGTCCTGTTCTCTGTTCTCCTCTTCCACTTCCTATTCTCCTCTTCCATTTCCTGTTCTCCTCTTCCTCTTGCTGTTCTGCTCTTCCGCTTCCTGTTTCCCTCTTCCTCTCTTCCACTTCCTGTTCTCCTCTTCCTCTTTCTATTCCCCTTTTCCTGTTTTCCTCTTCCTCTTCCTGTTCCCCTCTTTGCATAAAAGACTCCGGCGATCAGAACTCGGCGTCTTGCTAACGCTCCACGCGGCGACAGGATTAGCCGTTGTGGCAGCGCGTTAGCCTTTAGCCTTTAGCCGCTGAGCCAGACGCTAGAAGATCGACTTAACGTTCAAACGTCAGTCGAAAAGCAAATCCTCCGAGTCCCGGCTGCAGTCGGAGCTCGTTTAAACAGCGTCTCAAGCGCTCGTCTCCTCCCGAAGGTGCTGCTCGCCCGCTCACCTGTCACAGCCGCCTGTCACTGTCGCCTGTCACTGTCGCCTGTCAGTCAAAGCTCCGAGAGGTCCTCAGCAGCGGCAGAAGTGGGTCACACCGGGATATTTATACTTCTGATTATGCTGGCGTCCAACAGCAAAAGGCGTTCTCACTTCCCGCGTTTGTTCTGAAGGAGTCGTACAGTTTTATGGCAACTGTCATTTAATTATCAAATACTTGTTAACTGGTCCATAAACAGGTTCCACATCATGAGCTGAGAAAAGACGCTTTGTGACAGAAACTGAGACGTAATTACAGAAAAAAGGACGTGGAAAATGTGTAAATTCAGTGTATTTGATGGAAACGCTCTTTGGTCCATAAATGTGCAGGATCCTCGCTTTACTTCAGGGTCATCCGGGTCAAATGTAGTAAAAAAAACATTTTCATCGCGTGACTTTTGCGTTCCAAACAACTAATCGAAAGAGTAATCGATCAGCTGTGTCTAATTCCACGTATAATTTAACGATTATTCACGATTATTCACGATTATTCACCATTACTGCCGAGACCGTGTGAAATCTCGTCCAACAAACTGCTATTTCTCAAGTTTGTGTCCAGCTTTACGAACTTGAACTGTGTGAACGATAAAACAAAGTGAATGTGACAAAAAACAGCCAGATAAAAAAGTACTTTATAGATGCAGCTAAGTTTGTTTACGATTGATATTTTGACTTAATAATCACAATTATCGATTAACCTGATCACGTGACGTCCCTGTTTTTTTTACCTCATATGTCGTAAGTAATTCATGTAGTAATCAGACGTGTAACATTTTATGGCACCAATCAGTCATGTAACATCAGATATTTAACATTTTATGGCACCAATCAGTCATATAACATCAGACATTTAATATTTTATAGCACCAATCAGTCATGTAATATCAGATATTTAACATTTTATGGCTCCAATCAGTCATATAACATCAGATATTTAACATTTTATAGCACCCATCAGTCATGTAATATCAGATATTTAACATTTTATGGCTCCAATCAGTCATATAACATCAGACATTTAACATTTTATAGCACCAATCAGTCATGTAACATCAGATATTTAACATTTTATAGCACCAATCAGTCATATAACATCAGACATTTAACATTTTATAGCACCAATCAGTCATGTAACATCAGATATTTAACATTTTATAGCACCAATCAGTCATATAACATCAGATATTTAATATTTTATGGCACCAATCAGTCATGTAACATCAGATATTTAACATTTTATGGCTCCAATCAGTCATATAACATCAGATATTTAACATTTTATGGCACCAATCAGTCATATAACATCAGATATTTAACATTTTATAGCACCAATCAGTCATATAACATCAGATATTTAATATTTTATGGCACCAATCAGTCATGTAACACCAGATATTTAACATTTTATGGCACCAATCTGTCATGTAACATCAGATATTTAACATTTTATGGCACCAATCTGTCATGTAACATCAGATAGTTAACATTTTATGGCACCAATCAGACATATAACATTAGATATTTAACATTTTATGTCACTAATCAGACGTGTAACATCAGATATTTAACATTTTATAGCACCAATCAGTCATATAACATCAGATATTTAACATTTTATAGCACCAATCTGTCATGTAACATCATATATTTAACATTTTATGGCTCCAATCAGTCATATAACATTAGATATTTAACATTTTATAGCACCAATCAGTCATATAACATTAGATATATAACCGCGCTCCTTGTAACGTTTCCTCATCCGCCGCCTCACTTCCCGCTCTGCTTCCCTGTTATAAAGCGGCGCCTTGTTTACCCCTCTGAGGTCGCCGCGGCAATAGATCCAGCGCCGTGACAGCGGCTAAACGCATCGACTCACGGTGACTGAAGGAGCGGCTATTTGCAGTAAGAGCTGTGGGCGAGCGAGGAGAAGGGGAGAACGGGACGCCACAGGGAAACAGGAACAGGAAGTGACCATATATATACACACAGCGTGGACGTGATTGGTGGAAATGACCGGTAAGTCTTACGTGACATGGACGGAGCACAAGTGAAGCGGCGGGTGCAATTACAGTGGCCAAGTCTGCGTCTTTATTGCGACTTTGGGTCTATTTTGTGTGTGTGTGTGTGTGTGGAAAGTCAATAGTTGTTCACTTGGATTGAATAATGCTGCTGAAGTACCTGAGTAATCTCCTCACTGTCAGCTCCAGTACTTACCGGCTCTGCTCCTCATCACAACTGCTTTTCCACCAGCGTAATCGACATAAAGGCCTTGAAATTGGAAGCTGTTTTGTCACTCGATAAAAATTCCAGACAGCGCAAAAAGAAATGTGATGAATGAGAATTGTCTGTTTGTTTGTTTGTTGGTGAGAGAGCTGGTTTTCATAATGTCGTGTTTGGTGATTTTCCGTTCCATGTTAAACGAGAGTCTGAATCTCAGTGGTTCCTGGTTAAATAAAGGTATAAATGATACGTTAAATGAGCAGCTCAAATCAATATATCGTTTTTACTGTCGTATATTGAACTGTACGGTTGATTATGAGTAGATAATAGTAGTAGAAGTAGAAGTAGGGATGCTGGGAGTTGAAGGAGTTGAAGTTTTGACAGATGTACCATAACAAAATGATAGTTATAATAGAAGAGATGTGCTGGCTTTTTCATAAGGAGCCATCATCAATCAATCGCTTTATTTATCTCCGAGGGCCAGTTCAAGCCCATTGAGCCATAAAACACGACATGCAGTACATTATTGTCATAGTTAAACGTGCCGTGCAACATTTTAAGTACGTTTTAGTGTCCAAGTCAATGTGTTCTTTTCTGGATGCGAGTTTAAGCTAAAAAACACTATCTACTTTGTGTTCTAGTGTGTTTTCTAGTAGTATTTCTAGTATTTCATCATTCATTCTCGCCGATTATGCAATTCAGTGCCATAGATTACAATTACCAATTAGCAGAGTTTGGTCAACCGACAAAAGAGCGCTAAACTTAGTATGAGCAAACAAGCTGCTTTGGAAAATACTTATATTCATGTATTAATTACCGGTGGAACCAGAATGGATTTGCTGTTTGTTGAGCCTGACTTGCAGCTCACAGAGTAAAAGGTCTGAATAAACGGGGCCCCGGAATAGAGTCTCTTTACCGTGAACGAAAATCAATGCGACGCGACTGTTCCGCCGCCGTCAGCACTGCCAGGCGCCGGCACATTTCACGTTTCCGACCAGCGCCGCTGATTCAGTCCGTGATCAAAGCGGGTAACGTGCGGTGTCGGAGGAGACGGGACCCGCCAGTCGATAATGTACAATAATGTAGAGTATTATGGTAAAGGCAGTTGTCGGCGTGTCGTTGCAAATCAAATCGAGTTGTTTGGGTTTCAGTTTCCAGTTTATAGGCGACATTTTGACGACTTTTCACCGCCGTCGCCGTAGGTATGACTCCCACTACCGATATTCAAGGACACATGTTATGCTACATTGACTTTTTTGAGCTTTTAACCCTCAAAAAACACACCTTGAGTAGCATTTCGCTTCATTCGCGCTATTTTAATGAATCCCGGTGAGAAAGCACTCTCCCCTCCGAGCGCCAAAAACACTCTTCTGAATCTCCTCGACGTGCGGCGTTTTCTCGATCCGCGACACGGCTCCGGGAATCTTCTGTGCAGTTTTTAAGTCCACAAAGCATCGCCGGCCTCGTTCTGAGCATTTCTGCCGTCAAATCACGGCCGTTACAACTGCTCGGCTGCATAAGTCTGCTCACTTGCCTCCCAATATGTTTTTCTCTCGGATGTGTAATCCCCTCTGCTGCCAGTAGATGGAGTCTATAGCTCAGTTTCACGTGTGGGATAAACCAGTGACAGTGGAAGAAATTAAGTTTTTTTTTTGCGATGACATTTCATACTCAAGGTACTCAAGAGCATATTTAATGGCCAATAACAACAGGAATAATGCGTAATATTTGTCCTTTAAATGTGTCCTTTCTTTTCCGATGTATCACAAAAAATTACTGTATTTTCTGGACTATAAGTCGCACTGGATTATAAGTCGCACCAGCCAAAAAATGCATAATAGAGAAGAAAAAAACATATAAGTCGCACTGGAGTATGAAATGCAGTTGCAAGTGTGAAAATAACAAATAATATCACATATAAGTCGTTCCGGAGTATAAGTATATAAGTATAAATATAAGTATAAGTGGTACCCCGGACAAAACGATGAAAAAAGGTGCGACAAACATGCATTTTTCAGTTCCAAAAGTGACTACAGTTTAAGACACGACTTTGCAGTAAAGTTGTTAGTGTTTTATCACCTTTATCACTAAAAATCAGGACTGCAAAGGTCTCTAACATTCTTTTAAAGATACTGTAATGTCCCTCACTCCCCTTTTGTTCCCAATCCTCGCCGTGTACAGTAAGCGAGCTCCGCTAATGAATGGACAGTTGTAGCGTCTCTGAAGTTTATTAGACTAAAGTGGCGCGTCCTCTGTTTGCCATCGATCCGTTTCTCGGTTTCGAAACTCTGAAAATTCAATTGTCGCTGACCTTTTCAACGAAGCGCGGTGGTTTGGACTGTCGCCTTCATTTGGCCACGATTAATCATTCACAAAGTCTAATTGTCGTTCCTTTGCCTGGAATGTTCCACTGTTTAGGGCGTCGCACATTTGCCGTGTCGTGAGTTCAATTCCGGGCCTCAGCTGTTTGCCGAATGTCCCGTGCACTCTCTCTTTCTGTTTCACGGTACAATTGTCCGGTTGAATAAAGCGTCGGGATGAAAAAAATCGGAAAAGAATAAAAGAATTCCTTGAAAAAATGTTGCGTCAAGTTTACGTGGACGCGCATCTCCAGCGTTTTCCGCCGTACGTCGTTCGGAACCTTCGACGAAGTTCAGGGTCGACCAATCAGGAGCTTCGTCCGGAGCAGCGGTCGTTGGTCTGAATAACGGGCATGGCACAAGCGGCGACTGGCGGGTTTGTGTCTCGTTCAAGCCTCAGAAGCGTCCGACGGGAGGCGCTGGCCGAGATTTTGACTCCGCCCTCCGAACATTACTGTGAATGAGCTCGCCTCTCCACAGATCTGACTGGTAACACGGCCCGATAGCCTCACCCATAGACATATTTTTGGTTGACTTGGCTTTTAGAACTCTGGAGGCAGTGGCAGTATTTTTTTTTTGCCTATAGTCGTTAGCATTAGCAGTTAGCGTTAGCAGTTAGCATTAGCAGTTAGCATTAGGGCTGAATCAGAGGTTTGGGCTGTGACCGACCACATTTACAACATGTCAAAGCCTTGTTTAAAGTCCTTGTTGAGCGCGTAAACTTTTCAGTGTTTTATTTTAGACAATAATTAGCGTGTAAAACTGGCGTGTGACATGAATAGCCTGAAACAAACATCGCATCTACTTTGAATTGCTCTCGCCATTCAGCACAATGCATTTTCAGTCCGACATCCTTTGAAAACTGTTCCCGTCCTCTACTCTCCGTAATTATGTTTTATGTTTGACCCGGGCACTTGGCACCTCCGGCTCGGCGCTGGCCTCGCCCTCCTGCCCTGTCCTGACCCGCGCCGTCCGTGATTTATTTTGGCCGCGTCCGAACGCTGCGGCGTCGCATCCATCGGGCTGCGCTGAACCCGGAGGATGTGGGGAAAAAACCTGTGCCAAATACTGAGTCGGAGCCGCAGTGTCCGGACTCAAACCGGTCGTGATCACGTGACTGAAATGACGTTATTGGACTTTTTCCGATCCGTCGCAGGTGTGAACACTCAAAAAGAAAAAGATTACCGTATTTCCCGGACTATAAGTTGCACCTTTTTTCATAGTTTTGGCCAGAATGCGACTTATACTTATATTTATACTATATACTTATACTCCGGAGCGACTTATATGTGATATTATTTGTTATTTTCACACTTGCAACCGCATTTCATACTCCAGTGCAACTTATATATGTTTTTTTCTTCTCTATTATGCATTTTTGGCTGGTGCGACTTATACTCCAGTGCGACTTATATACTGGAAAAAAAGGTACTCAAGACTGATTGTTACCGGACCTTTAAGATGATTTAAACGAGGTGAAAATCCGTGTGTAATCAGAGGAAAGAAAGTGGACGTTTTTGCAGTTTGCACGTCATTTTAATCGTGTAAATGTGACTCGAGTAAATAAAGGCTGTCAAAGTTAATCGTGGAAAATTGACGCATTAATGGTGACTTGGTGCAGATGAATCAAACTCGCTGTTTTAGATTATGAAGGAGGAGCCACAAAGACACCACAGAGGTCTTGAGTTGAGACAAAAAAAACAAATAATACGGGCCAAATATTCCATCTAAACTGTTGCGATTATTGTGAGAAAAAACATCACGATTTAACGATTATTCACGATTATTGAGACAGTGAACAAACAACAGTGAAAGCTTTAATCTTCTTTCATTCCCACGGTCTGACGTGTAATCGGCTTCACAAAATTGCACTTTCTGAAAGACAAAATAAAGTAAAATGTGACAAAAAATGGACTTCTCTTTTCGTTTTGTCGCGTTGCGCTGTTGGTTTTGTTCTTTTTAGTTTGTGTCACGTTTCTGTTTGTATCATTATAAAGCAACAGAAATAAGAAAAAAAGGTGATTTAATATTGCAAAAAGTTGATGATTGACTCTAAATACTCGTCTACAAACGTCAAAATCCATATGTTGTATTTAGTTTTATACCAGTCCTGGAAGTGTGGATAAAACCTGAGTCCAGTGAGTGAAAAACAGGTCCCTCTGCTCTTAATTACAGCTGCTGTGGCTTTATGAATGTTCAGCTCTCATCTCTCTCTCTGTCTGTTCTCTCTCCCTCACTCTCTCCCTCTCTCTCCCTCTTTTTTATTTATGTATTATTTCTTTATTTTCGTATTTATATAAAACATGTCACAAAAAGAGAAGGAAAGTGAGAGCTGAAGAGGGAAAACCCCCCAAAGGACTTCTACACTGAAGCTCCACATTATGAATACATCAAATTAACATGTAATTATAGCCGTGCATGGATGGAAATGATTCTTCCTCTTCTTCTTCTTCTTCTTCTTCTTCTTCTTCTTCTTCTTCTTCTTCTTCTTCTTCTTCTTCTTCTTCTTCTTTTTCTTCTTCTTCTTTTTCTTCTTCTTCTTCTTCTTCTTCTTCTTCTTCTTTTTCTTCATCTTCTTGTTTATCTTTTTCTTCTTTGTCTCCTTCTTCGTCTCCTTCTTCTTCTTCTTCTTCTTCTTCTTCTTCTTCTCCTCCTGCCTCTTCTTCTTCTTCTTCTTCTTCTTCTTCTTCATCATCTTCCTCTTCACTTTTAAAGGGCATGTGACAGGTTCGACTGCACTTTTCACTCAAACGTAGTAAACTTGATCATATTTAAGATTTTACTGAACATTTCGCACATTTGTGGAAGTTTATAATGTCACTTCCTGGTTGGACAAGGGCAGAGATCCTTTCACAACTGTTACCTAGCAACCATGCTGTAAACAAGCGCCACAATCCACATCAATGACAGAATGCTTTGCGTGTAAATTCTCTCGCTTCTTTTTGATCGGACGTCTCATATTGATGACATCACGGAGGGAACTCGGCTCCACTTCCTGTCATTTTCAACTTTTACGTTTCAGTTTTTCGTCACAAACTGCAACTTGACTGATGTAAAACTATGATAAATATTTACCACGCACCAAACGAAGGCGTGATGAGAAAAACACGAGCACTTGACGTGTTATTAAAAATGCTGTTGTCACGGCGACGCTGACGGTTTGTGTTTCTAAAATCCATTAAGACAAAAACATGAGAGGTGAAAGTGTCGTCCTCTTCTTTATCCATTAGCAGGAGGCGAACACTTGTCCTAATTGTTCTGAAACTTGTTTAATTAAAAAGTATACGTCGAATATAAACACAATCTTCACGGAGTTGACGTCAAGTGCTTCTCTTAATGAATCAAAACCTCGAGTGTAATTAATTTATGCAGGTTTTTTACCGAACAATTAACATGATTGTCTTTGTAATATCAGTCCTGCTTTTACCAAGTGTCGCTTTTAAAATGTTTATATATATCTATATTTGCTTTTTAGCAAGACGAACAATGACAACAGCAACACACAAATTATACAGAAAATCAAAAAATTAAAACAAATAAAATACAAAAAATAAAATGCCAAATAAATAAATAAAGTAAAATAAAATTAAATTAAATGAAATGTAATTTCAATTTGAATTTAATTTAATTAATGAAATAAATCAACTAAATTAAAATAAATTAAACAAAACTAAAACAATACAAAATAAAGTAAAATGAAAAATAAATAAAATACAAATAATACAAATTAATAAAAATAAGTGTCCTAATGAAAAACGTGTAAAATCATTGCCCAAAATTATGCAAGAATCCGACTGTGGGAATCTGCAAATGGGTCACAAAAAGTTGTAGTCTTTGAAAAATGAGGCAGTTTAGATCTGTTTTGTGATTTCCTGGTTGAACCTCGTTCCCCTGTGCTGCATTTGAGATGATTCAGCCTCTTTTTTGTTTCTCTTTTTTGGCCGCCAGCCCTCGTCTCTCCGTTTTTGCTTTGTCCTGGAACATTTTTGGTGACAGCGCAGCAGCTGGAGTCCCTGGTCCCGCCCGGGTCTAATTGGCCTCATCGTGGCTGCTGCTGCTGCTGCTGCCGGAGGTGTGCGTTCGCTCCGGAGGGTACAGCTCCCGGTGCGTCCTGGGAGTGAGGAGAGCCACGGGGTTTACAGAAGGGGGCTCCCGCAGGAGGGGAAACGGGGGGGAACGGAAAGGACGGTCCCAGGGGAAGCCGAGAAGCGACAGCTCAGAGTCTTCCTGCAGCTTCAAATCAAGTGGATTCTGACACTCAGCAGTCGCAGGGAGAGAATAGCTTTTTAGCCTCGGGTCAAATTGTATTATTAAAATCCTTGTTAGTGAAGGAGGGCAGTTTATACCTCCGGGGGAAATATTCGTAATGTGTGGCACTCGAGTCCACTTCTGCACGTCATGAATCCGGGATCGCTGGCGCTGAATCCATTCGGGAAACGGAGGAAATGTTAAATACTTTCTCATCCACAAAGCCCGTCTCACTGCTGTTTATGTCCCGGCCAAATTCTATAGCGGCAGGTGAAATTACATCTGCAGGTGTTGCACTCACTCCGGCGCGGAGTCAGGAGGATTCAGGTTTTAAACGCCGAAGCCTGAATTTTAAACAACATGGGACTTGAAATGCTGTTCCATCTAAGACGTGGTTACTCATCTGAAGATTTAATGGATGCATTTCGGTATTTAAAGAGCACCTATTATGCTAAACGCACTTTTTTGAGCTTCAAACCATGTTCTAACATAGTTTCCTCATCAAAAACAGACGTGGAGTTGCATTTAGCTTCATTCACGCTCGTTTAATTGATCCTATTTATGAGGTCCTCAGTTCCATAATAATAATAATAATAATAATAATACAAATAATAATAAATAAATGAAGTAAAAATATGTGAATATATGTATATTCTATATCGTAATTTATTTTTTTATTTAACCATGAAAAGTCTTATTTATATTCGTAGATGTCTTTTTTGAGGAAACCGTGGCCACGAGGCTTTTGCAACACAGCCCAGAAGAGTGTCTCGCTTGTGTAACATTAAAACGCTCCCGTGCTCGAATTCCAAATAATCCGGCGTACGCACACGTGACATTTGGACACGTTAACCACCGCCGGATCAGCGTAACCCCCACACGGCTCTGTCATCGGCGTAAACCTCCCGGGCCCTGCTTTTCCTGGAGATCAGCCAGCACTGCCGCTAACACCACTCCGCGATCCATAATTTATCAGCCTCGCCATCTGATCGGTAATTATTCCCCCGACGTCCCGCCACGCTACACGCTACACGCCCCTCCCTCCCTCCAAACGACACATTGTCTTTTAATGCAGCGTCGTTAAAAGGTTTCGCACTAAAACAAAAGCCGGACGATTTCGCGGCGTCTACAAATGTTTTAAAATGCCAGTAACGTTTTTGCGCGCGGGCAGGATTTATAGTCGGGCCGGCGGTCGGACGCACGCGCTGGTTTATGGGTCGGGGGACGCTGTTTTTACTGATTTGATAAAGGGCGCCGCGGGACAAACACGTGAATTAAACATAAGCGGTGGATCCGTGGAGTTGTCGGATCGTCTTTCAAGCGCGGCGTGGAGGTCTCCACTCGGGTTTGGTCCCGGTTCGGATTCAAGTTCGGTTCCAGTTTTGTCCCGATGTCAAGTTCCGATTTTAAACAGGAGAATTGACAAAAAGAAATATAAACTGACAGAGAGTTACAGGGTTTTTTTTGTACCCTGTATAAACTATATTTTGGTTCCTGCTAATCCTGTGTTGTCCTGCATTTGAGGCTTGAATGTTCTGAAAATTCCTGTTTGCACCTTCCCCCTATCCCTGCCCACCTCCCTGTACCCTGACAGAACCTTTATTTGCTGATGCGGATTGAGCAAGAATAGACGGCAAAGACTTTAATCCATAAGATGTGTTCATACTATAATCGCTGTCCCTTGTTACAATGAAGTGTCACTATGAAGAGGCGGGGCTTATCGGGACGTCCAATGCGCCTGTTTCTATTAGCAACCCATTTTAGATCAATATTGTGTTTTACAATGATGATCTACTTATGTTAAAGTTCAACACTAAGTATCTGATCAAAAAAATCCTAATATATTTTGAGCCGTGGATAAAATACAGGAAATACAGGACATACAGGACATACAGGACATACAGGACATACAGGACACACAGGACACACAGGACACACAGGACATACAGGACACACAGGACATACAGGACATACAGGACATACAGGACACACAGGACACACAGGACACACAGGACATACAGGACACACAGGACACACAGGACACACAGGACACACAGGACATACAGGACACACAGGACACACAGGACATACAGGACATAAAGGAAATACAGGACATAGAGGACACACAGGACACACAGGACATACAGGAAATACAGGACATACAGGACATACAGGACATACAGGACACACAGGACATACAGGACACACAGGACACACAGGACACACAGGACACACAGGACATACAGGACATAAAGGAAATACAGGACATACAGGACATACAGGACATACAGGACATACAGGACATAAAGGAAATACAGGACATACACGACATACAGGACATACAGGACACACAGGACATACAGGACACACAGGACACACAGGACATACAGGACATAAAGGACATACAGGACATACAGGACACACAGGACGTACAGGACGTACAGGACATACAGGACATACAGGACATATAGGAAATACAGGACACACAGGACACACAGGACACAGAGGACATACAGGACACACAGGAAATACAGGACACACAGGACATACAGGACATACAGGACATACAGGAAATACAGGACATACAGGACATAGAGGACATACAGGACATACAGGACATACAGGAAATACAGGACACACAGGACATACAGGACATACAGGACATACAGGACACACAGGACACACAGGACATACAGGACATACAGGAAATACAGGACATACAGGACACACAGGACACACAGGACATACAGGACATAGAGGACATAGAGGACATACAGGACATACAGGACATATAGGACATACAGGAAATACAGGACATACAGGACATACAGGACATACAGGACATACAGGACACAGGACATACAGGACATACGGGACATAAAGGAAATACGGGACATGCAGGACATACAAGACACACAGGACACACAGGACGTACAGGACATACAGGAAATACAGGACATACAGGACATACAGGACATATAGGACATACAGGACATATAGGAAATACAGGACACACAGGACACACAGGACATACAGGAAATACAGGACACACAGGACATACAGGACATACAGGAAATACAGGACATACAGGACATATAGGACATATAGGAAATACAGGACATACAGGACATACAGGACACACAGGAAATACAGGACACACAGGACACACAGGACATACAGGACATACAGGAAATACAGGACATACAGGACACACAGGACACACAGGACATACAGGACATACAGGACACACAGGACACACAGAACATACAGGACATAGAGGACATACAGGACATACAGGACATACAGGACATACAGGACATAGAGGACATACAGGAAATACAGGACATACAGGACATACAGGAAATACAGGACATACAGGACAAGCAGGAAATACAGGACATACAGGAAATACAGGACATACAGGACATACAGGACATACAGGAAATACAGGACATACAGGACATACAGGACATACAGGACATACAGGACATACAGGACAAGCAGGAAATACAGTTGAAACATGTGTGTCTTTTCCCTTTGTTCATTAAAAGTCTGTGTTGGAGATTGAAAGTAAACTGTATTTACTTCTAAAATGATCACATGCTCAAAATGCAGCTTCGTAGTCGTGTCGTAGTTTTGACCGTTTCCGTGGCGATTCCCTGGTGCGATTCCCGTGTTGGTTTTGTCCGTCCCTTTTTTACCCGACACAGAAATGAACTTTCATTACATTAACGGCCTCGTCCTCTGCGGTTGCTCGGCGCGTTCGCACTGGCGCCCGCTCTTTTCCGCCCGCGCGCTGCAGTTCGCTGAGTGCTCCGCCATTAACCCGGTCGCCGCCCGCTCCGCCGTTAGCACGTCAGCTCTTTTTTTACTTCACGCCGCGCGCATTTTTCACCTTTTAAAAGCGCGCCTTCGACTCCTGCGTCAGCTTTGTCTCTCGATCGATGGCGTCCACCGCAGCGATCGAGATTGTGTCATTATCGGGAAAGGAATTGCCAAAGTTCGTTTAGCATGAACGTTTTAGCCTTTTGGCCTGGCGTCCCTACATTTCGGGGTTTACGGTCAGTTTTTAACGAAGCGGCAGAAAAACATGCTGCTTTTATTTCATTAATTACCCGTGTTGAGCTAGCAAGCTAACGTAAACGCAATCGGACGCGTTCCAAAACTAATTTAGTTTTTGAGGACGACCAATCTCGTTAAAGAACCGGCTCGGTGTGCTGCTCTGCTCGGTGGCGGAGTGGATCGCACACATGCCAGGCTCCGTGTGACAATGCTGAATGTCCTTCCCTCTCTCATCTCCATTGCATACAGCATTGACCAGTCCAGTAAAGCCCAAACATCCTTCAAAAAACAATAAAAAACATAAAGAACCGGCTCGGTGTGCTGCTCGGTGGCGGAGTGGATCGCACACATGCCAGACTCCGTGTGCAGCGGCCACAGTGAGTTTGATTCTGGCTCCTGACAATGCTGAATGTCCCTCCCTCTCTCATCTCCAGTTCATGCAACACTGACCAGTCCAGTAAAGCCCAACAATCCTCTAAAAAAAAAAAGAAAAAAAAAAAGGAACGAGCTAAGTGACTTTATTTCATTTTTTTAAAGTAGCAAAATTTGTCAGAAATATCTTAAAACAAGACAAACAAGCTAATATTAATCATATTTCTGTTTACCTTACATTTATTTAATTATTTTTATTACATTTCTGAGTTTGTTTTCCCAATAATCTGCCTCCAAAGTAATTACACTCAAACGACTAGAATAAAAGAGAGTTTATGTGTCCTTTTCCCGTGTACGTCTCAGACCTCCAAGCAGCATTTAACCCCGGGCTAATTGTGCACAACATTATTTACCTTGCACCTGAGCGATCCGGCATTAAGATGATGGCCGTATTCAGAGCGTCGGCGTAATGGCACCACCGAAACCGCTCGAACGATGCCGGGGACATTGCGGCGGCAAAAGCCATTCAAAATGTCCGACCTTGAGCGCTTAAATGTGGCGCTCCTCCTCCCGCCGCCCTCCGGAGCGGCCGCGGGGGTCACCACGGAGCGGGCGGGGTCACCACGGAGCGGGCGGGGTCGACACGGGCCGTAATTACCAGTCGGGGCTCATTCGGTGATTGCATGGACGCGGCGTAATTAAACGGGCGTCGGCTGAAGGTGAAGGCGCCGCACTCGGGAGCGACGCCATCGAGACGATCCAAAACTAAACTCCACCGGTTCCGTTCGCCCTAAAACGCATTTGGGTCGCAGTCGCCGCCCAATATTTGACTAACGCCGTTCAATAATTAGAGGCGAAGAAAAATAGACTGGAGAGGTATTTATGTTTGAATAAATCACCTGTAAGTTCTGGTATTCTGGTGCATTTTAGACGTAGTATTTTAACACATTATTTTAATACACAAAATATTATAGGCTCGTTATTTATTCTAGCAGATTCTGTGGATAAACGTGAACATAAATAGATTTTAAACAGTACAAATGTCTTGATTCTGAGTTTGTTTTCACTGTGGTTTAAATACTCGTTATTTGCCTTAAGAGTATTAAAGTACACGGTAACAGATGATTGTGTCCCACATGATTAAAAATGCCACATAGATTTAGTTACATGAGAATATCTAATATATAAGTTGATATGATTTGAATTAGGGACGTCAAGTTTTTCAGGTTAATCGATAATCATGATTATTCAGGTCTCAAGAACAAATATAAAAACATGTTATTAATAAAAATAAGCATAAATGACATAAGACAAATAATAATAATAGTGAAAATTTTAGAAGCAAAGTTAAGTATTTTTAGTCCAATCTATCGTCAAAATATTTTACTTTTTTTATCTGGCTGTTTTTGTCACATTTACTTCATTTTGTCTTTCAGTAAGTTCAGTTTCATAAAGTCGCTCACAGACTTGAGGATCAGTGACACGTCGGTCAACGAGAAAACAAAAGAAAATTCAAGATTTCACTGTCGTTCTGTCTCAAAAATCGTGAAGAATCGTGAAATCATGATGTCTTTTTTAACACTTAAACGTGATATCGTCCCTTGTGTGCTTGTTGTTGAGGCCCATTCTTCTCTCTCTTTGGTCCTGACACACCCACCAGAGGACGCAGCGCCCCCTGTGGTTGTGTTTATGCCAGTTCCCTGACGATGTAAAGTATCCCGGGAGTGTCTTTGTCCACGTAAACACTCGTTTGCGGCGTAACTCGATCTCACACAAGTGCAAACCCAACAGAAAAGTCCCCGGCGCAACTTTCACACTTGTGATGATTTAGTATTTTTTCGCTGCCTTTGTACCAAATCAATATTGGATCAGCCGACCCGGGTTTGACCGCCGAGGCCCGAGGCTGCCACAAGCAGCGCCGAGACGTCAACGCCGCCAGGATCTTCCACTTCAAGCAAAACGCTGCTCCACCGCACGAATAATTCATGCCTTCTGCGCCCGGACTCTGGTTTGAGAAGGAGTTGAACGCTCTGAGGAAACTCCTGTCTCAGTCTTTTAATTCCAGACATTTTTGACGTGTTATTTATTTGCCGGACACAGATTAGATTGTGCTCGTCTCAATACTCGTTCTTCAAGTATTTATAAAGCTCAATTCACGCAATATCGAACCCAAATATAGCCACAATATGATACATGAGTTCATCGTGCAAGACAATAGAATATATATCATTATTCGCGGAAGTGAATTGGTATTATTTTGATGTGATTTCATGTAAACGCTGAGGTGAATGGTGACGTGTTTAGACCAGATTTAAAGTTGAGACAAATATAATCTTGAAGCTAAATTATCTTGTAATGAGTGAGAAATGCCTAGAAACCAATTAAATACAATTTTATACAGTCAAAACTCCTCAAATCCAGATTAAAATTAAGAATTCAAGTTTTTTTCTGGCAGTTTAACTTCGTGTTCGCTTTCAATACACACATGTCTTCTTCTTCTTCTTCTTCTTCTTCTTCTTCTTCTTCTTCTTCTTCTTCTTCTTCTTCTTCTTCTTCTTCTTCTTCTTCTTCTTCTTCTTCTTCTTCTTCTTCTTCTTCTTCTTCTTCTTCTTCTTCTTCTTCTTCTTCTTCTTCTTCTTCTTCTTCTTTCTTCTTTCCTCTTTCCTCTTTCCTCTTTCCTCTTTCCTCTTTCCTCTTTCCTCTTCTTTTTTGTGGACTAATCGATACTAACTAGAGACTCATTTAAACAAGTATCGAAAGGAAAAAAACAGACAAAATGTTACTTTTCCTGAATTGTTTTAGAATATCTTCCTCTGTCAAGACCACATGGTATTTTTATTATCATTATTTATTTTTGAAAACATCTTTCTATTGTCACATAATCACCATAAACCTTGGCAACCATCCCAGGTCTAAACTAAACCAGATCCAAACCGTGAGTAAACCAGGACTAAACAGGAATATAGTGTAATATAGTGTAATATAATGTAATATAGTGTAATATAGTGTAATATAGTGTAATAAAGTGTGATATAGTGTAATATAGTGTAATAAAGTGTGATATAGTGTAATATAGTGTAATATAGTGTATATATAGTGTAATATAGTGTAATAAAGTGTAATATAGTGTAATATAGTGTAATAAAGTGTGATATAGTGTAATATAGTGTAATATAGTGTAATATAGTGTAATATAGTGTAATATAGTGTAATAAAGTGTGATATAGTGTGATAAAGTGTGATATAGTGTAATATAGTGTGATATAGTGTAATGAAGTGTGATATAGTGTAATATAGTGTGATATAGTGTAATAAAGTGTGATATAGTGTAATATAGTGTAATATAGTGTAATAAAGTGTGATATAGTGTGATATAGTGTGATATAGTGTAATAAAGTGTGATATAGTGTAATATAGTGTAATATAGTGTGATATAGTGTGATATAGTGTAATAAAGTGTAATATAGTGTGATAAAGTGTGATAAAGTGTGATATAGTGTGATATAGTGTGATATAGTGTAATAAAGTGTGATATAGTGTGATATAGTGTAATATAGTGTAATGAAGTGTGATATAGTGTAATATAGTGTGATATAGTGTAATAAAGTGTGATATAGTGTAATATAGTGTAATATAGTGTAATAAAGTGTGATATAGTGTGATAAAGTGTGATATAGTGTAATATAGTGTGATATAGTGTAATAAAGTGTGATATAGTGTAATATAGTGTAATATAGTGTAATAAAGTGTGATATAGTGTAATAAAGTGTAATATAGTGTGATATAGTGTATGTTACGCTTGTCACGATACTAAAATACTAAAATTTCACTTTCAGTTTAAAACAACACCACAATGAAAAATACTGTATTTTTGACAATAGAATGACATTTTCAACACTAGACAATTGTAGTTTCCTTATGTTAACATGGGTCTTATTCTCGTTCTGTTCAAGCTCAAGATCGTTCTAAAACTATTCATTTTATGTGATTTTTTCTTGTGAGTGTCACGTTTATATTTCAGTATCGACTATTGACTTCTTTTTATTTCCGCTCATTTGCTTTGCGTTAATTTGTGTCCCTCCTGGAGCGTCCCCTGCAGTTCCGGAGGCTTAGCTCCTTCGTTAGCGGCTTTAGCTGTAATTGAACGGGCCAGAGCGAGTGCTCGAGCGGAGCGACACCAGTGTTGACATGTTCATTAAGAGCCTTTAACAGTCACGAGTGAGAGGAATGTTTGCTGTTTTCTGCTGTATAGACGTGTTATTGAAATGGAAATGTGTAATGTGATGTTTTAAACGGTCAGTACAAGCTAAAAAAAGACGTTGGAAACATAAGATTGCGCTTCTTTCTGCTCCATTTAATCTATTTTCTGTATGATTAGCTTTGTAGTGACACTGATGATGTCTTTTATATTTTAGGAATTAATAAAATAGAATAAATACTTCCCCAAAGGACACGTATATAAAAAGCGTGTTTGTGTCTCAATGCTAACGCTAATGCTATGTTGAGGTATCAAACATTTTATCAAAATAAAACAGATGAATACATCAAACTGAAATAATCTTAAAAAATCAGACAGACAAAAAGACAGTTTTTACTTCACACTTTAATTTGTTTTTTAATTCTTATTTTGATTAAAGTTAGCATTAGCGGTGAGGAACGGTTAGCTTAACACCTGCTGCAGTGCACAGAGCAACATTTGAGCATTTTTCCCATTCAAAACACAATATTTAGTTTAAAATGTTTCATTATTAGAGCAGCGGTTCTACTTTTTCATCATTTTGAAACCTATGGATGGTCACAAAGGTCACAAAGGTCACAGAGGTAGTGATCTGGACAAGGGTTTTCATTTCAAGATACTTTTGCTCCCATCTACAAGTGTATGTTTCACTTCTGAATGAACGCTGAACACTCAAAAACCCTCCACAACTAGTATTATCATCATTATTACAGTGTATTTATATAGCACTTTTCCACCTTCAAACTACAACATCTACACGACTAATCTGAAGTCTTTACTGTCCCTTTGTCCCTTTGTCCCTCTGTCCCTCTGTCCCTCTCTCAGGTTGTGTCTGGAGGCTCGGGACCCATACTGTGGCTGGGACTTCAGACAGAGACGCTGCACCACGTTAGAGGACAGTTCCAACATGAGCCAGTGGAAGCAGAACATCTCCGTCTGCCCCGTAAGACTCACGGTTACCACGGTTACCACCACCTTTACCACCTTTACCACCTTCACCACCTTTACCACCTTCACCATGTTTACCATGTTTACCACGTTTACCAGCTTTACCACCTTCACCACCTTTACCACCTTTACCACCTTCACCACCTTTACCACCTTCACCACCTTTACCACCTTCACCACCTTCACCATGTTTACCACGTTTACCACCTTCACCACCTTCACCACCTTTACCACCTTTACCACCTTTACCACCTTTACCACCTTCACCACCTTCACCATGTTTACCACGTTTACCACCTTCACCACCTTCACCACCTTTACCACCTTCACCACCTTTACCACCTTTACCACCTTCACCACCTTCACCATGTTTACCATGTTTACCACGTTTACCACGTTTACCAGCTTTACCACCTTCACCACCTTTACCACCTTTACCACCTTCACCACCTTCACCATGTTTACCATGTTTACCACGTTTACCAGCTTTACCACCTTCACCACCTTTACCACCTTTACCACCTTCACCACCTTCACCATGTTTACCACGTTTACCACCTTCACCACCTTCACCACCTTTACCACCTTCACCACCTTTACCACCTTTACCACCTTCACCACCTTCACCATGTTTACCATGTTTACCAGCTTTACCACCTTCACCACCTTTACCACCTTTACCACCTTCACCACCTTTACCACCTTTACCACCTTTACCACCTTCACCACCTTCACCATGTTTACCATGTTTACCACCTTTACCACCTTTACCACCTTTACCACCTTCACCATGTTTACCATGTTTACCACCTTTACCACCTTTACCACCTTCACCACCTTTACCACCTTTACCACCTTCACCACCTTCACCATGTTTACCACGTTTACCACGTTTACCACCTTCACCACCTTCACCACCTTTACCACCTTCACCACCTTTACCACCTTTACCACCTTCACCATGTTTACCATGTTTACCACGTTTACCACGTTTACCACCTTCACCACCTTCACCACCTTCACCACCTTCACCACCTTTACCACCTTCACCACCTTTACCACCTTTACCACCTTCACCACCTTCACCACCTTTACCACCTTTACCACCTTTACCACCTTCACCACCTTCACCACCTTTACCACCTTTACCACCTTCACCACCTTTACCACCTTTACCACCTTCACCACCTTCACCACCTTTACCACCTTTACCACCTTCACCACCTTCACCACCTTTACCACCTTCACCACCTTCACCACCTTCACCACCTTCACCACCTTTACCACCTTTACCACCTTCACCACCTTCACCACCTTCACCACCTTCACCACCTTCACCACCTTCACCACCTTCACCATGTTTACCATGTTTACCACCTTTACCACCTTCACCACCTTCACCACCTTCACCACCTTCACCACCTTCACCACCTTCACCACCTTCACCACCTTTACCACCTTCACCACGTGCTTTAAACGTGGTAAAGGTGGTAAACATGGAAAGGGCCCTGGTGGTGAAAACGGTGACGTCTGGTGCGAGCGATCTGATTTATGTCTGATTGACCAGAGGAAATGGGCAAAACTAATGTGGCAAAGACAGAAAATGGGTCGTTAATGATGGAAAGAGTTACTCCTGCGTCGTCTTCCAAATACAACAGTTACTCTAAAAGTCTTTTGATTCACTCGTGTCACCAGGTGTAGTTGATGATCAGATTTGTAAACGTGCAGCAAAAATCAGAACTTATTGATAATAATAATTATCAGGTTATACATACTTTAAATACACATTTACAACTGAATCAATTCAGTAAACACACTTATTTCCGCTTTTGTTAATGATAATATGAATTAGAGGCAGAAACCGTTTGTGAGAAAATACATTTGACATAAAATTACATTTTACACTTTATAAAGTATCAGATTGAAAAGAGCAAAACAAAAATCTCAGTGATACTGTCACTTACAGTGCAGAGTAACAATTACTACATTAAGAGGAAATAAAAACACAAACAATTGTTGGTGTTCTAAGTGGCATTAGTTTACCTGAACTACATGTGTAACATTTACATTTTTATATTTAATCATCACAGACATTATTGCTGTTGGAAAGTTGTCATTTATAGCTTTCTTACATAGGTTTTCTAATAACAAAAGCATATTTTTATCAATAGAAGTTAAGCGATACTTAATGCTTAGCCTTATGCAAGCAATAAACTAAAAAAAAACTGCGTGTTTGTTGTCATGGCAACGGAGTTTGACAGACACATGTCTTGGCTCAGATTGATACGAAATCAGCCGCTTTCAACAGAAATAAATCCAGCAAACAGAGTCGTTTTGGACGTACCTTTTGTCACAGACGTCTGTAGATGCAGTTTTAAGACGCAAACACGGAAAACACAGCGTGTGGCACTTCCGCTCTGGGGCGCAATTCAAACCGCCCCACGGGAACGTAGAAAAGTGACGCAGGCTGCGCCAGGCAGCAGACCACGCGCCTCGCAAACAAAGTATACAGCTATATCTATTTATAGATATATACATGGATATATATTATTATTTTACACATTTACGCTAATAAGAATATAAGATATTTCTGAATAAATTATATTGTTTTTAGACACAAAAAAAATTGACTTGAATAGTTGGCAGATTGACAGGGGGGCGGCGCCCCAGCTCCCTTAATGGACCAGCCGCTGCTGGGTACCAGGGAACGTAGGTACCAGGGAACATAGGGTTCACGTTTCACAGTTCACCCTTTACAAATACACAGTAACTCGCGGTACATTTACAGTCACAATAAACGTGACACATCTGGAGTACGTGAGCTCATACGTTACACAGCAGATGATGACTTTTTCATGAGACGCAGTGCCTTTATGAGACACACGGGACATAAACACAATCACCGCTGCACTTAGATGAATCACAATCAAATTAAACAGAAGAGTACATTTCACTGACTTTCAATAAATAAGGATTAAGGAGGACAAAAACCTGTGGTATTTGTCTCTACTTAAACCACATATGAGACCAGTGTCTTACACATGTGAGTCTTGTTTTAGTTTATCAGTTCAGAATTCTCTCTAATGTTCAAGTCTATATGACAATTATGAATATACATTTCACTAAATGTAATAAACACAATTATATGTCACTATTTTACTTAACATTTTGCCCTCAGTTTGACATGTTTTTGAAAAGTTTCTGATCGTACTTCCTGGTTGGACATAAGTTTCTGATCGTACTTCCTGGTTGGACATAAGTTTCTGATCGTACTTCCTGGTTGGACATAAGTTTGTTTCTGATCGTACTTCCTGGTTGGACATAAGTTTCTGATCGTACTTCCTGGTTGGACATAAGTTTCTGATCGTACTTACTGGTTGGACATAAGTTTCTGATCGTACTTCCTGGTTGGACATAAGTTTCTGATCGTACTTCCTGGTTGGACATAAGTTTCTGATCGTACTTCCTGGTTGGACATAAGTTTCTGATGGTACTTCCTGGTTGGACATAAGTTTGTTTCTGATCGTACTTCCTGGTTGGACATAAGTTTCTGATCGTACTTCCTGGTTGGATATAAGTTTCTGATCGTACTTCCTGGTTGGACATAAGTTTCTGATCGTACTTACTGGTTGGACATAAGTTTCTGATCGTACTTCCTGGTTGGTCATAAGTTTCTGATCATACTTCCTGGTTGGACATAAGTTTCTGATCGTACTTCCTGGTTGGACATAAGTTTCTGATCGTACTTCCTGGTTGGACATAGGTTTCTGACCGTACTTCCTGGTTGGACATAAGTTTCTGACCGTACTTCCTGGTTGGACATAAGTTTCTTATCGTACTTCCTGGTTGGACATACGTTTCTGATCGTACTTCCTGGTTGGACATAGGTTTCTGATCGTACTTCCTGGTTGGACATAAGTTTCTGATCGTACTTCCTGGTTGGACATAAGTTTCTGATCGTACTTCCTGGTTGGACATACGTTTCTGATCGTACTTCCTGGTTGGACATAAGTTTCTTATCGTACTTCCTGGTTGGACATAAGTTTCTGATCGTACTTCCTGGTTGGACATAAGTTTCTGACCGTACTTCCTGGTTGGACATAAGTTTCTGACCGTACTTCCTGGTTGGACATAAGTTTCTTATCGTACTTCCTGGTTGGACATACGTTTCTGATCGTACTTCCTGGTTGGACATAGGTTTCTGATCGTACTTCCTGGTTGGACATAGGTTTCTGATCGTACTTCCTGGTTGGACATAAGTTTCTGATCGTACTTCCTGGTTGGACATAAGTTTCTGATCGTACTTCCTGGTTGGACATACGTTTCTGATCGTACTTCCTGGTTGGACATAAGTTTCTTATCGTACTTCCTGGTTGGACATACATTTCTGATCGTACTTCCTGGTTGGACATAGGCTTCTGATCGTACTTCCTGGTTGGACATGAACTGTAAATATGACATAGACTCCACAACTGTTACCTAGCAACCAGACTGTAAACAAGAACCAAAATCCATATAAATGACACTACAGTTATGATTTGACACACAATAATACCATGTAACTGCTTTATTTAGTTGAATGATTGTTTAAACTGTCAGTTACGTGTCAACTGTCTCTGTGTTTTCAACGGCACGTCGCACGTTGATGACATCACAGGGGGATTTGCTCTCATTGTGGCTTTTCTAAATCGCAGCTGAGAAATCAGACGACCAACGGCGGCTTCGGGCCGTGGGCGCCGTGGCAACCCTGTAACAACGACGACGGGCTGGAGGGCGTGACTTCCTGTCTGTGTCGGTCGAGGTCATGTGACAGCCCCGCCCCTCGCTGCGGGGGGCGAAGCTGCGAGGGCGCCACCATTGAAGTGTCCAACTGCTCCAGGTGAGGAACGGTTCCATTTATTTCCAAAATTTTCCAAAAGCAATAATAAACTTGTAAAGTAAAGCAAAGTATGACCCTACAACCGTTACCTAGCAACCATACTGTAAACAAGACCCAGGACCCAGAATCTATACCGTATTTTCCGGACTTTAAGTAGCAAAAAGTCGAAAAAAACATATATAAGTTGCACTGGAGTATGAAATGCGGTTGCAAGTGTGAAAATAACAAATAATATCACATATAGGTTGCTCCGGAGTATAAGTGTATAAGTATAAATATAAGTATAAGTTGCACCCCGGCCAAAACTATGAAAAAAGGTAATTGACACAGCAGTTATGATATGACACACAATAAAACCATATAACACCTTTATTTTGTTGAACGATGGTTTAAACTGTCAGAAAAGTGCGTCAGTTAAGTGTAAATTGTGTCTTGTGTTTTCAATGTGACGTCGCACGTTGATGACATCACAGAGGGATTCAGTTTACTTGAACTAAGCAAACCTGCTGCTTGTTTCCATTGATTTTTTAGTTTTTTTACTATAATAATGCACAGTAAAACATATGTATCTGCATTAAGAATGTTTTAACGTATGATTTTAACTTTCTATTTATACAAGTGACTTTCCACCTCTAAAAAGTCACATACTGTGCCTTTAAGTAACAAAATTAAGAACTTATTCCCCCTCTGAGTTTAAGCGTCTTCCTAATTGTGAATTGACACAACTTTTAGCCACAAGATTAACTTAAAAACGAAATCACGAACAAATAAACAACCAGAAAATGAACTGTTGATTCAAGCTAACTGAACAACTATTTATAAAAACCAGGCCGTTCTTCTTTTATCACTCACTACTTGAAATTGCGATCGATTTTTAAAACAACATTGTGGCGCTCGCTCTTAAAGGAACGCTGAGAACATCAAACGCTGACACAAACGTCCCGCCGTTTGTCCCGAGCCTGTTCCGGTGTCAAAAATTGAATTGTGGTTGCGCAAAAAAAAGTGGCAATTAAATCAGGAACAGAGCGGCGGAAAGAACACGGCACTTACGCAAATTGAATAAGCGTTCTGGTTTAGCGTCTGACGAGGCGGCGGCGGCGGCAGAAGAGGCTCGAAACGCAAAAGAACGAGAGCTAAAAGGAACCGACGCGGCCGCAGCGTAATGCAGTTTAGTGTTTATGGATTCACGATACAGTCACAGGGTCAGTCTGGGGTCTGCGTCGGGGCGGGGCCATCGGGAAGGGCATCCGGGGTAAAGTATACACAAGAAGTATAATACCAGATGCTGTTACTCACACTATGAAGTCTAAGAGTGACTAAAGGTTTATGTAGTGATAGTAGAAGTAGTGATAGTAGAAGTAGTGATAGTGGAAGTAGTGATAGTTGAAGTAGTGATAGTAGAAGTAGTGATAGTGGAAGTAGTGATAGTGGAAGTAGTGATAGTAGAAGTAGTGATAGTAGAAGTAGTGATAGTGGAAGTAGTGATAGTAGAAGTAGTGATAGTGGAAGTAGTGATAGTAGAAGTAGTGATAGTAGAAGTAGTGATAGTGGAAGTAGTGATAGTAGAAGTAGTGATAGTGGAAGTAGTGATAGTGGAAGTAGTGATAGTGGAAGTAGTGATAGTGGAAGTAGTGATAGTTGAAGTAGTGATAGTTGAAGTAGTGATAGTGGAAGTAGTGATAGTGGAAGTAGTGATAGTAGAAGTATTGATAGTGGAAGTAGTGATAGTAGAAGTAGTGATAGTAGAAGTAGTGATAGTAGAAGTAGTGATAGTAGAAGTAGTGATACCGGAAGTAGTGATAGTGGAAGTAGTGATAGTGGAAGTAGTGATAGTGGAAGTAGTGATAGTAGAAGTATTGATAGTAGAAGTAGTGATAGTAGAAGTAGTGATAGTAGAAGTAGTGATAGTGGAAGTAGTGATAGTTGAAGTAGTGATAGTGGAAGTAGTGATAGTGGAAGTAGTGATAGTGGAAGTAGTGATAGTGGAAGTAGTGATAGTAGAAGTAGTGATAGTAGAAGTAGTGATAGTAGAAGTAGTGATAGTAGATGTAGTGATAGTAGATGTAGTGATAGTAGAAGTAGTGATAGTAGAAGTAGTGATAGTAGAAGTAGTGATACCGGAAGTAGTGATAGTGGAAGTAGTGATAGTGGAAGTAGTGATAGTGGAAGTAGTGATAGTGGAAGTAGTGATAGTAGAAGTAGTGATAGTAGAAGTAGTGATAGTAGAAGTAGTGATACCGGAAGTAGTGATAGTGGAAGTAGTGATAGTGGAAGTAGTGATAGTGGAAGTAGTGATAGTAGAAGTAGTGATAGTAGAAGTAGTGATAGTAGAAGTAGTGATAGTAGATGTAGTGATAGTAGATGTAGTGATAGTAGAAGTAGTGATAGTAGAAGTAGTGATAGTAGAAGTAGTGATACCGGAAGTAGTGATAGTGGAAGTAGTGATAGTGGAAGTAGTGATAGTGGAAGTAGTGATAGTGGAAGTAGTGATAGTGGAAGTAGTGATAGTAGAAGTAGTGATAGTAGAAGTAGTGATAGTAGAAGTAGTGATAGTAGAAGTAGTGATAGTAGAAGTAGTGAAACCGGAAGTAGTGATAGTGGAAGTAGTGATAGTGGAAGTAGTGATAGTGGAAGTAGTGATAGTAGAAGTAGTGATAGTAGAAGTAGTGATAGTAGAAGTAGTGATAGTAGAAGTAGTGATACCGGAAGTAGTGATAGTGGAAGTAGTGATAGTGGAAGTAGTGATAGTAGAAGTAGTGATAGTAGAAGTAGTGATAGTAGAAGTAGTGATAGTAGAAGTAGTGATAGTGGAAGTAGTGATAGTGGAAGTAGTGATAGTAGAAGTAGTGATAGTGATAGTAGAACTAGTGATAGTGGAAGTAGTGATAGTAGAAGTAGTGATAGTAGAAGTAGTGATAGTAGAAGTAGTGATAGTGGAAGTAGTGATAGTGGAAGTAGTGATAGTAGAAGTAGTGATAGTGGAAGTAGTGATAGTAGAAGTAGTGATAGTAGAAGTAGTGATAGTGATAGTAGTGATAGTAGAACTAGTGATAGTGGAAGTAGTGATAGTTGAAGTAGTGATAGTTGAAGTAGTGATAGTGGAAGTAGTGATAGTGGAAGTAGTGATAGTGGAAGTAGTGATAGTAGAAGTATTGATAGTGGAAGTAGTGATAGTAGAAGTAGTGATAGTAGAAGTAGTGATAGTAGAAGTAGTGATAGTAGAAGTAGTGATACCGGAAGTAGTGATAGTGGAAGTAGTGATAGTGGAAGTAGTGATAGTGGAAGTAGTGATAGTAGAAGTATTGATAGTAGAAGTAGTGATAGTAGAAGTAGTGATAGTAGAAGTAGTGATAGTAGAAGTAGTGATAGTGATAGTAGTGATAGTAGAACTAGTGATAGTGGAAGTAGTGATAGTGGAAGTAGTGATAGTAGAAGTAGTGATAGTGATAGTAGTGATAGTAGAACTAGTGATAGTGGAAGTAGTGATAGTGGAAGTAGTGATAGTAGAAGTAGTGATAGTGGAAGTAGTGATAGTAGAAGTAGTGATAGTGGAAGTAGTGATAGTGGAAGTAGTGATAGTAGAAGTAGTGATAGTGGAAGTAGTGATAGTAGAAGTAGTGATAGTAGAAGTAGTGATAGTGATAGTAGTGATAGTGATAGTAGTGATAGTAGAACTAGTGATAGTGGAAGTAGTGATAGTAGAAGTAGTGATAGTAGAAGTAGTGATAGTGATAGTAGTGATAGTAGAACTAGTGATAGTGGAAGTAGTGATAGTGGAAGTAGTGATAGTAGAAGTAGTGATAGTGGAAGTAGTGATAGTGGAAGTAGTGATAGTAGAAGTAGTGATAGTGGAAGTAGTGATAGTGGAAGTAGTGATAGTAGAAGTAGTGATAGTGGAAGTAGTGATAGTTGAAGTAGTGATAGTAGAAGTAGTGATAGTGATAGTAGTGATAGTGATAGTAGTGATAGTAGAACTAGTGATAGTGGAAGTAGTGATAGTAGAAGTAGTGATAGTAGAAGTAGTGATAGTGATAGTAGTGATAGTAGAACTAGTGATAGTGGAAGTAGTGATAGTAGAAGTAGTGATAGTAGAAGTAGTGATAGTAGAAGTAGTAGTGGTTTGTTCTGTCATTTTACTGTTTGACAAGGATCTACACGGCATTCAGACCAGAAAAATGAAAAATATTTATAGTAGAAAAAACTTCAGTTGTAGCCATCTGGACTCAGTTTAAAACTGAGTCCAGATGACTACAACTGAAGTTTTTTCTACTATGGAACACGCCTGGACGAATGAGGGATTACACCGAAAAATATTTATGTTTTATACTTTTATACTTGTTACTACTGTTGAATGTCTGTTCCATATACTAACTCCTTTAATAGAAGTACAGTTACTTTTGTATTAGTTCTGGTCTTTATTTGTTTGAATGTACCTGTTCTAATGAGGTTGTATTAAACAGAGAGCGAGCATATGATTATACGCAATTATACATCCAGAACAAAGAATTTTAAAATGTTTAACTTCACAAATATAGGATTTGTTGGTGCAAGATATTCTGCATGATTAATAATTCTGACATTCTTCTTTTGGAGTAAAAAAAAAGATTTATATTTTTAGATTAAGATGTTAGTTTTGTAAGTCTTCCCTCACAGTTCCAAACAGTAATTTAGATATGGAAGAATTTAAAATGTTTTACATTAAGTTATTTGAAGATTTTAGTTTTTTTCCTTCAGATTATGATTTAGTTTTGTTGTTTATCCTTTGAAAATACTCGATTGTTTGGCCTTTTTCAACGTTTTGTCCTTTTTCCCTTCAGATATAATTTTGTGAAAATACTAGATTTTTTGCCTTTTTTTCCCTTGTCTTCAAATGATAATAAACTCCAAATCAAACATCAGATATTATTATTCTTCCTCTTGAGTAGTAGTTTCCACAAATCCTTTTTTTACTCTTTTCTTGCACCATTACTTTGCACTTTTACATAATGTGCACATTGTTGATTTATATTTCAGATTTTGCCAACAATTCTGTCTAGTTTTAGTTTATAATCTTACTTCCTGGTTGGACATAAGTACAGCTAATTCCATGTTATAGTTATGATTTGACCACTCTTTTATTTCTTAAGATGCATAACATACATAACAGTGTGTGGACTGTAACGACTCAATAAAACCCAAAACGGCCTTCAAATCAACCAAAATATGGATCAAATTATGTAAAAAGAGAAGAAGAAGCTCTCAGTGGGACTTTCCTGGTTCAATAAAGGTCGATGAATAAATCAATATTAACCCGGACAGTGTGGTTACGTCGGCATTTGAATGTGAATTTCTGCTTTAGTTGTCGTTAGCTCCATGTAGCAACTTTAGCACGACACTGCGTTTGTAACTGCAGAGGCTCAACGGCGGCAGGGGGCAGCAGAGAGCAACTAAACGCAGACGCAATCGATATTTTAGGGATGGACTCCGGGTTTTAGTAGATAATAGAGTTTGATGTCAGTCTGTGTGTTTTTTTGGTCGTCATAGGAACGGGGGCTGGACTCCCTGGTCGTCGTGGGGACAGTGCAGCACGACCTGCGGCACCGGGTTCGAGCTCAGACAGAGGTCGTGCAACAACCCTTCGCCACGACACGGCGGGCGGGTGTGCGTGGGCCCGAGCCGGGACGAGCGGTGAGAGGAACGAGACCCGAGCCTGACGAGCACCAGATAAAAGAGATAATAAAGAAATGAGTCTCGTTTTGAGTATATTTTAACTACATGAAGTGATATTGCCAATGGAACAAGCATAAGATATCCTGTTTTTTTTTTACCTAAAATTAGTACAAAAATGCTATTATACATCTCAAAATATACTCAAATCAAGATAAATACTACTAACTACTACTTATTGTTCCATATACTACTCCTTTAACAGAAGTACAGTTACTTTTTTACTAGTTTTGGTCTTTATTTGTCTGAATGTACCTGTTCTAATGAGGTTGTATTAAAAAAGGAGCATGTGATTATACGCCTTATACATCAAGATCAAATAATTTAAATATTTTTAACTTAACAAATATAGGATTTGTTGGTGTAAGATATTCTACATGATTAATAATTCTGACATTCTTCTTTTGGAGTAAAAAAAATAAAGATTAATGTTAGTTTTGTAAGTCTTTCCTCACAGTTCCACACAGTAATTTAAATATGGAAGAATTAAACTAGTTTTAAATTAAAGATTTTAGTTTTTTTCCTTCAGATAATAATTTAGTTTGGTTGTTTATCCTTTGAAAATACTCGATTTTTTTTTGCCTTTTTTAACGTTTTGTCCTTCAAATGATAACAAACTATAACAAACAAATCATAAATCAGATATTATGTCCAGTTTCCACAAATACCATGAAGTGGCTCATGTCTGGTGCTCTCCTTCAGGTTCTGTAACGAGGGCGTGGCCTGCCCTCAGCCCATCTTTTGGTCGCCGTGGGGCTCGTGGACCAAGTGCAGCTCGGATTGTGGGGGAGGCGTCCACAGCCGAGTGCGGAGCTGCGAGAACGGGAACACCTGCCCCGGATGTGCCCTGGTAACTACGGCGACGCACGTCACTACACTTAAAGTCTAAATGAACGAGTCAGATGCACGTTTCACTCAAACGTGGCGATTATATTTCAGATTTTACTAAACATTTTGCCTATTTGTCCCAAGTTTGACCATTTTTGGAAAGTTTATAATTGCACTTCCTGGTTGGGCGTGCACAGGTAGAGTTAATTCCACAGCTGTTACCTAGCAACCAGACTGTAAACAAGAGCCAACATCCATTTAAATGACACAACAGTTATGATTTGACAAACAATAAGTTGAATGATTGTTTAAAGTGTCAGAAAAGTGTAAACTGTCTGTGTTTTCAACGGCACGTCGCACGTTGATGACATCACAGAGGGACTCAGCTCTACTTCCTGTAAGGATTTTATTTTTCAGAATTTCTTCACAAACTTAACTGAACTAAAGCGATGATAAATCTTTACCTCAAGTTCTTTACCACCAAAACAGTTTTGTCTTATGGACTTTAAAATGTGTTTCTTTATTCACACAATCAAGTTTTTAAAGTGACTATTGTGAAGTAAGTTGTAGTTAAAATATTTAAAAGGAATGAATTGTATCAAAGTTTTAAAAGGTTAAAAATGTTTGAATATGGCGACTGTTAAAGCTTGAAAGAAGTTTAAAGAAAAAGTTCTAGTTAAATCAAAAATGTACATAACAGATTATTTGAATTTGTATTAATTGTAAAAAAAATATATATATAAAAAAAGAAGGAGGTTGAATTAAAATTTTGTGTCACCCAGAGGAGTTCAAAGTGTTCAGTCTTGCACTCGCTCCACGTCAAAGTGCATAGAAAATGAAACTAATCCTGGACTAAACTATGACTAAATCAGAACAGGACCAAACCAAGCCTCAAGTGGTGCAAATCAACTGAAGCACAAACCATCACCTTTTCTAAATGTCACATGTCGTTAAAACACACAATTTACATATTTTAGCTCAACTTTTACAACTGTTTCATCCCGTTGTCGTCATCCAACCACAAACCAGCTCATTAACAACCCTTGACTTCCTGTTGTCCGTCACAATAAAGCAAACGTGGATTAAAAAGTCGTCTTCTTCTTCTTCTTCCTTCCCTGCGGCGCCGTGCAGGAGTACAAGGCGTGCAACCTGGAGTCGTGCCCGGAGGTGAAGCGGAACACGCCCTGGACGCCCTGGATGCCCGTGAACGTGACCCAGGGCGGGGCCAGGCAGGAGCAGCGGGTGCGCTACATGTGCCGCGCCCACCTCAGCGACCCGCACGAGCTGCAGATCGGCCGGAGGAAAGTGGAGACCCGGTTCTGCCCCAACGACGGGACGGCGGCGTGCGAGACCGACAGTGAGTGAAGCCATGAGGCCGGAAGGTTTGACCGGAATGTTCCGCAGTGTGACACCGTTATTAGTGTTTTTAATGCTCTGGGATGTCACCGTGAGCGCGGTAGCCTCTCCGCAGAGCTGACCTGTAGCGTTTCACCTCTCCTCACCTTAAATGACTCTGCATCCTCACATGTGGAGGAGCGATCGCTGACCGTTACCGACACCATGTGACTTAAAGCGCCCCCTACAGGTCGGACGACGGAACTAACACGCAGTTAAGATAAATATATGTTTAATTTTGCTACAAATTAAAAAAAAATTAAATCACAGAATAGCATTTTTTAAATTTATAATTTACACAAAAGGAAATTACCCAGCAAACACTGGGCCAAAACTCATCTGATGTCACTTTCTTTTTATTTGACAAATACAAATATATGAGAGCGACTTTATTTTGTTGAATTAATGTTTAAAGCGGCAAAGTATTTAGTATATAAAGTTTTAATTTGTGTTAATTCTGCATAACATTTTACTGGAATGACATCACTTCCTGTCATTTTTTACAGATTTTTTTACTTTTCTCCACAAATACCTGCTTGATTGGTGTAAAACTATCATTTATACTACGTAACTCTTTGTGCTCGTCTCTGTGGATGTTTTCGTTTGGCTTGGACTTGTTCCACAGAAATGCATTACTGGCATTACAAAGTTATCCATCTCCATGGAGACAAGCACGTGACAAGATATATTTAAATATTTGAACAATAAATACACCTCAAATTGAATAGAAGAAAGACAATACTATACTGTGTAACATTCTGAGGAAAGCATGTAGTGGACACATGCAGCTCTCTGAATCCAGTTTATCGTATTTATCGATCTGGACAGGCTCCCGTTGAAGGGCGGGACCTCCTGACACACCTCTGAAGCCGATTGGTCGAACAGCGGAACAATCTGAGAACGGCAACTTATGTTTAATCCACCTTTTCCCGTCCGCAAATGCACGAAGCGCTTCCCTCTGCGCGTCCCAAACCAAACAGTCCATATTGTGTGTTTGTTTTTGGGTCATTTGGGCAGATTTTCGTCTCCCGCCCCAAACCGCAGCGCTGCCCCGTGATTGGTCCATCCTCCACTGGCGGTTCAGACCCGATCGCAGCAGCAGAAGCCTGACCAGATGCTGCAGCTTAATAAGATCGACCCCTCGTCCAGCAGAAACGCCACTCTCTCAAATCTCTTTCACATGTTTGGATTTTTGGCTTTGCGTGTTGATTCGGCAAAACGCTGCAGACGTTTTCCAGCTTTCCTGCGATTCTTAGTCCCGTTTCACACATTTCTACCGCGTGTCCCGACATAAATGGCCCGTGCGTCTCTCCGATTGGTCCATCCACCTGCCGATCGCGGTCCCGTTGTGTCGTTGTTGTCAGTGTCATTCCCGTGTGTGTGTTTGTGTGTTCGCAGCCCTGGTGGAGGAGCTGCTCAAGGCCCCGGTGTTGCGCGTGGCGGGGAACAGCTGGACGTCCTGGGACAGCTGGTCGTCGTGCACGCAGAGCTGTAGCCGCGGATACCGCACCCGGCGACGCAGCTGCGGCGGCGCGGAGGGGAAGAGCGCCCCCGTGGGCTGCAGGGGGTCGCCCGTGGAGTACCAGGACTGCAACGTGCAGGCCTGTCCAGGTCAGAGAAAGACGCTCAGCATGTGCACGTTTAGAGGTAGAAGGACATACGCAAAGTCAGTGCAGTGAGAAAATTGTGTTAAAAACATTAGAAATAAACACAGAAATACATAAAAAGGCTGCAAAAGGAGCTGAAGAAAAGATAGACATTTATTTTATACATTTCTAATCTGAATATTGTCATTTAAAAGGCCGATTTATCGTCTATATGTTTTAAAAATGTGCATTAGTCGGGTAATTTTTCATATTTTATGGATCATGTGAGCTGCAAAAGGTAGAAAAATGATATACCGTATTTTCTGGACTATAAGTCGCACTGGAGTATAAGTCTCACCAGCCAAAAAATGCATAATAGAGAAGAAAAAAACATATTTAAGTGGCACTGGAGTATGAAATGCAGTTGCAAGTGTGAAAATAACAAATAATATCACATATAAGTCGCTCCGGAGTATAAGTATAAGTATAAATATAAGTATAAGTCGCACCCCGACCAAAACTAACAACTTAGTCCGGAAAATACGGTATCTACGACTGTGTATCATTGTGCCATTTTATTATGTCAGGACACTATTTCTTTACAACGTGGTTCAAAGGAGTTTAGTGTTCCGCTATTATCAGTCACTATAGCTTCTGTATTTAGTGACAGGCCCATCGTTTAGTTTGATTTTTTTGTCACTATGTTCTACTCTCAAAGTGAGTTTGGGTTTGTTAAATCGCTCTGCATCAAGATTCGTGAGGAAAATATCTTATTCTGGGCCCTGGTGGTGAAGAGGAGGAGGAGATGGGGATGGGAACTGTGTGTGGGCCGGTACTTATCGCTTTATCACAGCTGAAATCAGGTCCATAAGAGGTAAATCCTTCAGTAATAAATCAATAACATGGTTTAAAGTTAAGCTATGGGTTCATTTATGTTCAGTTCAGGGTTTGGGTCAAGGTTAGAGTAGGAAACACTGTTAAACGCACATCATTGGATTGTTATTGGCCCTTTAAACACGCTCTTGAGTGCATTCGCTTTGACATCTCGTGTTTTACAACTTCAAATCACGTACGACTTGAAAACAGCACGTGACTTTCTATCAGCACTCATGTTAGCACTCATAATCGCCGCGGGGGGAAAGGTTTATTGATTTAAAAACGGCGCGGGCGAGCTCCGGATCGCAGCCGCTGACGTCGCAGACCTGGGGAAATTTGAAACTTAGTGTTTTTGTGAGGCTGACGTGACGGCCTCACGAACGGGATTAACGAAACGAGCGCCGGCGAAGCTAAATGCAACTCCAGGTACGTTTTTGCACAATTGTGCGTAATATGTGTCCTTTAAGTTGTGGATCAGCCTCAGAGCCTGGAAACATAACGTAATACTTGATGAAAAACATGAAAAATAAACAAAGAAATACATAAAAAGGCTGCAAAAGGAGCTGAAGAAAAGATAGACATTTATTTGAGACATTTCTGATCTGAATATTGTCGTTTAAAAGGCCTATTTATCGTCTATATGTTTTAAAAATGTGCATTAGTCGGGTAATAAGGCGCTGGTACAGCTGGCAGCCCGGTGTAAACGCTCTCTCTTCTTTCTCACACTTATTGTGCTTTATCTCCTATATTTTGTAAATATAGTTAGTATATTTTTTCTATTTTACTGTACGATAGGGACACGCGCTGGAATAGTTTTTTAATTCAACTGTTTTTGACTTTTTCGGCTGGATTTGAGCGTTTTTCGTTGCGTTCGTTGTGTTGTTGTGACGTGAGCTAGCTCCGAGCGAGCCCACCAGCCCCCCCCCCCCCCCCCCGCGCCCTCCGGCCGCGCTAAAGTACGGCGTGTTGTCGGTACACGTTTATGTACACGTTTATATGAAAGAGGAACTTCACGAACGATCGGGACACGCACTGGAATCGCTTTAAATTAACTTTTTATTCGGCTGGATTGAGTGTTTTCGTCGTGTCGTGGCGATGTGTCTTGGCTCTGAGTCCCCCGGCCCCGCCCCCCGGCTCCGGCCCCGCCCCCCGGCTCCGGCCCCGCCCCCCGGCTCCGGCCCCGCCCCCCGGCCGGTGCCGTACCGCGTTTCCACAAAGGAGGAACTCATGAAACTGCGGAGAACAGTCGTCTTACCCGGAGATCGTCACGTTATCCCGTCTGACCTAACCTAATACTGATGTGCAATTCTGTCATATGTGCAATTGCTGTTGGAATTCATGTGCAATTCATGTGCAATTACTGTGAAATTCATGTGCAATCTATGTGCTGTCGTGACACATATTCATGTGCAATTACTGTCGGGATCACATGCAATGGTATTATTTATTTATCTATGGGAGTTTTTATTTGTTTATAGGAGATCTTCTACTGAAAGTGTTTTTCAGACTTCCTATAAGTGATCTGTTCTTCTGTATCTACCTCTGGATCTACCTGCATTGCACCAATGAAATTTCCCCATGTGGGACAATAAAGGAATATCTTATCTTATCTTATCTTAATTTTTCTTATTTTATGTATCTTGTGAGCTGCAAAAGGTAGAATAATTATAACCGTATTTTCTGGACTATAAGTCGCACCAGAGTGTAAGTCTCACCAGCCAAAAAATGCATAATAGAGAAGAAAAAAACATATTTAAGTCACGCTGGAGTATGAAATGCAGTTGAAAGTGTGAAAATAAAAAATAATCTCACATATAAGTCGCGGATACAATAGGAAAACGTGGTTAAAAGCTAAAAAATATAAGCACATTTTGTGTAATATGTGTCCTTTAAGGTGTGGATCGGCCTCCAAAGCCTGGAAACATAATGTTATACTTGATTAACATATAATAACTAGAATAATAAATTGATTAATCAGAATAATCAATTTATAATAATAAGTTTTTAACAGGTCTTGGTAGAATTTAAACAATTGAACACGTTTAGCTTTGACTTCGAGCCATTTTGGAAGCTTCTTTTTCACTGCTATAGCTACATATATATAACTGTAAATCATCAAATTGTTCTAAAGTCACTCATCTTGGTACAAATCAAAGTTTTTAGCCCGCCAAATCACACGTGAATGCAAATGAACGACACAAAACTAAGCTCAGATATTCTTCCCTGCTATTTAAGCCTTATTCAAGCCACATTTTTGAAATTGTTTTTTGATGTGGCACATATCTCCCTTGTCATCCATTGTTGTTTTTTTCTTCTTTTAAAAACCTCAGACCGTCTCCAGGGAGATAAAGGTCACACAAAGGTCTCTCATTAACACCGCGGGGAAGTGTTAATGCCTCTGCCCTTTATGTCACTCGAACGTGCGAAGAACTGCATAAAGTTTCACTCAAAGTACAATCTAAATCAGCTTTAATACATCAGAATAACTGCATTACTTCAGTACTTATACATCACTCTCACATTATTCTGTGAGTTTGGCAGTTTTAACAGGGAAAGTGCTGAAGGAAGCTGGAGGAAAAGAAAATTATGTATAAGATCTATTAAAATCCAGCCTTTGCACTGGAGAAAATTTTTCATTTGTTTGAATAAATAATTACATTCTTGATAATTGATCGTCTATATATTACGTGGGATTTTCGTTAAAGTTTTATTATTGGTAATTTTTTGTGAAGAAATAACTATAACGTTCATGTTTCTGTTGTTTTTTAATGTATTGTCTCTCTAAAATACACGTTATCTTAGGAAAACAAATCCCTTCAACTAAAGTGTTGTTATTTTGATGTTTAAAATAATGTATAAAAAAGTAAAAAAAAATACAATCAAAGAAAAGTTGATTGTTTTTATACACAAAACAAGCCAAACTGTGGCGCTAATTTAAATGCAATGACTCCGTTTGCTGTAGGTTAGCATTAGCATTGATACACAAAACGCTGCCTTAGTAAACACAAACGTTTGTTCCATCATTAACATGCTGCCTTTGACTCGTTTCTTTAAATATTGATTATTTTTGCATATTTCCATGAAGATAGAACTGAGGAGTCGCATCACGTAACCCATTAAAACACAGCTGTACAAACAAAAGCTGTCCCATTGCGTTTGATTAATAGAATTAACAGGAAGTACTTAATGAAATAACAATAGCTGGACATAAAATCAAGCTAAAAGACCCCAAAAAACACCTAGTTTGCGGCGCAAATAAAAATTGCAATGTTTTTACTTTGTTGCCTGAGATTTCCGTTGCTTTTTGAACAGAACAATGTGAATATGTGGAATTTGCCATATTCTAGTGCATTTTTAAGACTACAAAGCCACAGCTCAATCACATTAGTCTATATATTGCTACGTTCATTTTCACATTTCCCTCCTGCTCCTGCGCTTTTTTCTCTCGCATCAATCTCCAGTTGATGCTTAGCGACATTGCCTCACAAACACTACCAGCGTTAAGCCTTTATTAGGACGCCTGAACACGTTTTATCTTGTATATCTGAACACGTTTTATCTTGTATATCGTGCGTGCGGCAGTTTCGCACGCCCGGGTTCGTATCGCTAAAACTTGCTTTTTTTTCCCATCTGGAATTATGGACGTATCTCGGCGAGTATTAGACCAATTTGCCCGCGCGATAAAAAGACGGAAGCGCGTGTCGGATGTGGGAGCGCACGGGAGCGAAACGGCGGAGTGTAGACGCCGCACGCCGCTGCTGGCTGATTGTATCTGAGCCAATGAGCCGAGAGTGACGCCAAAGCTCGAAAAAAGCATCCCACACTGAGCCGTCGACTGGTGGAAAGTCAAAAATCTGGCCATTTTGGGCTAATTTTTGGATCACGAAAGGAGGACATCAAGGGGACGTCTGGTCACCCTAAGTGTTTACTCATACGACGCCATCTAACCGCACTGACATCAGCTCTGTTCTGGTTATAATTAGTTAGTCACCGTATACATGCGTTCGCGGTGACGTCATACATCCGGGACTTCCCCATAGCGGCCATTTTGAAAGGGGTACGCGATATACTAGCCACCACCACGACTGCATCCTTTTCTACGGCATAATGAGCTACGAATACTTTGATTCTTTAGACGATAACGGAAAACTAAGGTACAGTGAACCCTCGTTTATCGCGGGGGTTACGTTCCAAAACGAGCCCGCGATAGGCGAAATCCGCGAAGTAGAAACCTTTTTTTTTACAGTTATTATACAATGAAATACTCCATAAAACATTGACGCTCACACGCGCACTCTCACCGGCCTCGCAAACTTCAATTTGGCAAGCGGTTTTACGTACGTGTACATATTAATATATAACGTTATTGACACACAGGTAGAGCAGACGCGGAGAAACTGTTTAGCCAATCAGAATGCAGAACACAATGCATGATGAAAATCCGCGAAGCAGCGAGACCGCGAAAAGTGAACCGCGTTATAGCGAGGGATCACTGTACACGACAAAGCTCTCATTCCTTGGTCTGACAACAGAGCGATGTCCTGACAGAACGCAGGTTTTTGGCATTTTGGCCTCATATTTCCTGGATATCGTATGTAGTAGACGTGCTGTTGTGCCCCTTTCAAAATGGCGGACTCGGTTCCAACTGTACAAGTTCTCGGATGTGTGAACGCATGTGTAGCCTTTCTTTGCTCACATGTGACTCTCTCCGTAAACGTTGCCGGGAAATGTGTTATTCATGTGTTATTCATGTGTTCTTCATGTGTTATTCTGTCACGTTCTGGTCCATGAGCTCATCTACAGTAAGTCTTCCACAGGCTCCTGGGACCTGATTAACGACTGGTTGAGTTCACCAGTGCATCACCAGTTAGTCACATACATGAGCAGACGAGATGTGAAGATGAGACCAGATAGAACTTTATTGATCGCGCGGTGGAGAGAGTCACTTCGATGAAAGATAGTGATGCTGGTTCATATGTTTTAAAATAGAGATTGCAGATTTGTTGACCTGGTTTATGGTTAATAACGCTGTGATTGCAGGACACAACCACATGGAACAAATACTGGCACAAAGTTCAAATAAATAAACAAAATGAAAACAATTTTAGCAATAGCTTCAGAAAACGGTGTAATTTTTCAATCCCAAAAAACTGAATTGTTTTTGGCTTCTTGCTTGGTGAGTTGGAGTATTAATTACTGGATTCTGCTTATTTTTTAGCTTTTAGTAATAGTCTTAATATTTGAGGGTTCAGCTGCTGCGTCCATTTGCTAAAAGATTCTGTACAAAAAAGCTGTGGTTAACATTTGACTTTTGTGAACAGATCTGCCAAAAGTAAATTTTGATGTCCTGAAAAGGTTTTGTTGTAGTTGTAGATGAAGTTCTGCTGATTACAAGGATGTACAACAAGTCTCTGTACGTGTTAGCATCTTCTTGAGGCCGTTGCCATAGCAATCAATCATTTAAAACCAAATATTACGTCTTTTGAATAGAAAAAGTCCTCTAAATGTTACATATTCATGGGTTTCTGAGGACTTTCTCCCATTCAAAATTGATAAAATATGTTGGACGACAGTTGAAAAGCCATGACAATTGCACATACGGTGTTAGCTATGTATGGCTACCAGCCGTGCTAATTAACCACCTCACACCAGATCAGAGCAGTCCAGGAAGTGTAGCCTCAAACATGTCCCGCCTCTGTCACGACGGGACCTGCAGATCTTATTAAGAGCGAGGGGGAGGAGAGGGTGAAAAAGAGAAGGTGAAAAAGGAGAAGGTGAAAAAGGAGAAGGTGATAGCATCAGATGAAGAGTGGACAGAGAGGAACAGGGCTCTGCTGGGAAGAGACCGGAATGAATGATGTCTTTGCAGGAGTGCGATCTATTACACATAGTCCTACCTCAGAGAGAGAGAGGGAGAGAGAGGGAGAGAGAAGGTGAGGGAGACAAACAGAGAGAGAGAGAGCGAGAGATAACGAGACATAGTGAGACAGAGAGAGAGAGAAAGAAAGAGAGATAACGAGACATAGTTAGACAGAGAGAGAGAGAGAGAGACATAGTGAGACAGAGAGAGAGAGGGATGAAGAAAGTAATAACTAGTCTCAACTGTTTTGTTTTATTTCATTGCAGAACTTTGTAAATGTCTTTGTAACATGTGCTGTGAATGAAGTGGACTGTAATGGCTGAGGTCAAAGGTCGGCTCATATGTGCCTGAACCTGGTGTTGTGGTTCCAGTGAAGGGCTCGTGGTCGTGCTGGTCCTCCTGGTCCCCGTGCTCCGTGGGATGTGGAGGAGGACATTATCAGAGGACGCGCTCCTGTAACAGTCCCTCGCCTTCAAACGGAGGAGACATCTGCATCGGCCTGCACACCGAAGAGGCCCTGTGCAACACCCACACCTGCGACGGTAATACAACTACTTCTACTGTACTACAACACCCACACCTGCGACGGTAATATAACTACTTCTACTGTACTACAACACCCACACCTGCGACGGTAATACAACTACTTCTACTGTACTACAACACCCACACCTGCGACGGTAATACAACTACTTCTACTGTACTACAACACCCACACCTGCGACGGTAATACAACTACTTCTACTGTACTACAACACCCACACCTGCGACGGTAATACAACTACTTCTACTGTACTACAACACCCACACCTGCGACGGTAATACAACTACTTCTACTGTACTACAACACCCACACCTGCGACGGTAATACAACTACTTCTACTGTACTACAACACCCACACCTGCGACGGTAATATAACTACTTCTACTGTACTACAACACCCACACCTGCGACGGTAATATAACTACTTCTACTGTACTACAACACCCACACCTGCGACGGTAATATAACTACTTCTACTGTACTACAACACCCACACCTGAGACGGTAATATAACTACTTCTACTGTACTACAACACCCACACCTGCGACGGTAATATAACTACTTCTACTGTACTACAACACCCACACCTGCGACGGTAATACAACTACTTCTACTGTACTACAACACCCACACCTGCGACGGTAATATAACTACTTCTACTGTACTACAACACCCACACCTGCGACGGTAATACAACTACTTCTACTGTACTTACAACACCCACACCTGCGACGGTAATATAACTACTTCTACTGTACTACAACACCCACACCTGCGACGGTAATATAACTACTTCTACTGTACTACAACACCCACACCTGCGACGGTAATACAACTACTTCTACTGTACTACAACACCCACACCTGCGACGGTAATATAACTACTTCTACTGTACTACAACACCCACACCTGCGACGGTAATACAACTACTTCTACTGTATTACAACACCCACACCTGCGACGGTAATATAACTACTTCTACTGTACTACAACACCCACACCTGCGACGGTAATATAACTACTTTCTACTGTACTACAACACCCACACCTGCGACGGTAATACAACTACTTCTACTGTACTACAACACCCACACCTGCGACGGTAATACAACTACTTCTACTGTACTACAACACCCACACCTGCGACGGTAATACAACTACTTCTACTGTACTACAACACCCACACCTGCGACGGTAATACAACTACTTCTACTGTACTACAACACCCACACCTGCGACGGTAATACAACTACTTCTACTGTACTACAACACCCACACCTGCGACGGTAATACTAACTACTTCTACTGTACTACAACACCCACACCTGCGACGGTAATACAACTACTTCTACTGTACTACAACACCCACACCTGCGACGGTAATACAACTACTTCTACTGTACTACAACACCCACACCTGCGACGGTAATATAACTACTTCTACTGTACTACAACACCCACTCCTGCGACGGTAATATAACTACTTCTACTGTACTACAACACCCACACCTGCGACGGTAATATAACTACTTCTACTGTACTAAACCCACACCTGAGACGGTAATATAACTACTTCTACTGTACTACAACACCCACACCTGCGACGGTAATACAACTACTTCTACTGTACTACAACACCCACACCTGCGACGGTAATACAACTACTTCTACTGTACTACAACACCCACACCTGCGACGGTAATACAACTACTTCTACTGTACTACAACACCCACACCTGCGACGGTAATAGAACTACTTCTACTGTACTACAACACCCAAACCTGCGACGGTAATATAACTACTTCTACTGTACTACAACACCCACACCTGCGACGGTAATACAACTACTTCTACTGTACTACAACACCCACACCTGCGACGGTAATACAACTACTTCTACTGTACTACAACACCCACACCTGCGACGGTAATACAACTACTTCTACTGTACTACAACACCCACACCTGCGACGGTAATAGAACTACTTCTACTGTACTACAACACCCAAACCTGCGACGGTAATATAACTACTTCTACTGTACTACAACACCCACACCTGAGACGGTAATACAACTATTTCTACTGTATTACAACACCCACACCTGCGACGGTAATATAACTACTTCTACTGTACTACAACACCCACACCTGCGACGGTAATATAACTACTTCTACTGTATTACAACACCCACACCTGCGACGGTAATATAACTACTTCTACTGTACTACAACACCCACACCTGCGACGGTAATATAACTACTTTTACTGTACTACAACACCCACACCTGCGACGGTAATACAACTACTTCTACTGTATTACAACACCCACACCTGAGACGGTAATACAACTACTTCTACTGTACTACAACACCCACACCTGCGACGGTAATATAACTACTTCTACTGTACTACAACACCCACACCTGAGACGGTAATACAACTACTTCTACTGTACTACAACACCCACACCTGCGACGGTAATAGAACTACTTCTACTGTACTACAACACCCACACCTGCGACAGTAATATAACTACTTCTACTGTACTACAACACCCACACCTGCGACGGTAATATAACTACTTTTACTGTACTACAACACCCACACCTGCGACGGTAATACAACTACTTCTACTGTATTACAACACCCACACCTGTGACGGTAATATAACTACTTCTACTGTACTACAACACCCACACCTGCGACGGTAATATAACTACTTCTACTGTACTACAACACACACACCTGCGACGGTAAAATAACTGCTTCTACTTTACTACAACACCCACACTTGTGACGGTAAAATAACTACTTCTACTGTACTACAACACCCACACCTGAGACGGTAATATAACTACTTCTACTGTACTACAACACCCACACCTGCGACGGTAAAATAACTACTTCTACTTTACTACAACACCCACACGTGTGACGGTAAAATAACTACTTCTACTGTACTGCAACACCCACACCTGGACGGTAAAATAACTACTTCTACTTTACTACAACACCCACACGTGTGACGGTAAAATAACTACTTCTACTGTACTACAACACCCACACGTGCGACGGTAAAATAACTACTTCTACTGTACTGCAACACCCACACCTGCGACGGTAATATAACTACTTCTACTGTACTACAACACCCACACCTGAGACGGTAAAAGAACTACTTCTACTGTACTACAACACTCACACTTTGCGACGGTAATATAACTACTTCTACTGTACTACAACACTCACACCTGCGACGGTAATATAACTACTTCTACTGTACTACAACACCCACACCTGTGACGGTAAAATAACAACGTCTACTGTACTACAACACCCACACCTGCGACGGTAATATAACTACTTCTACTGTACTACAACACCCACACCTGCGACGGTAAAATAACTGCTTCTACTTTACTACAACACCCACACTTGTGACGGTAAAATAACTACTTCTACTGTACTACAACACCCACACCTGAGACGGTAATATAACTACTTCTACTGTACTACAACACCCACACCTGCGACGGTAAAATAACTACTTCTACTTTACTACAACACCCACACGTGTGACGGTAAAATAACTACTTCTACTGTACTGCAACACCCACACCTGGACGGTAAAATAACTACTTCTACTTTACTACAACACCCACACGTGTGACGGTAAAATAACTACTTCTACTGTACTACAACACCCACACGTGCGACGGTAAAATAACTACTTCTACTGTACTGCAACACCCACACCTGCGACGGTAATATAACTACTTCTACTGTACTACAACACCCACACCTGAGACGGTAAAAGAACTACTTCTACTGTACTACAACACTCACACTTTGCGACGGTAATATAACTACTTCTACTGTACTACAACACTCACACCTGCGACGGTAATATAACTACTTCTACTGTACTACAACGCCCACATCTGTGACGGTAAAATAACGTCTACTGTACTACAACACTCACACCTGCGACGGTAATATAACTACTTCTACTGTACTACAACACCCACACCTGTGACGGTAAAATAACAACGTCTACTGTACTACAACACCCACACCTGCGACGGTAATATAACTACTTCTACTGTACTACAACACCCACACCTGCGACGGTAATATAACTACTTCTACTGTACTACAACACCCACACCTGTGACGGTAAAATAACAACGTCTACTGTACTACAACACCCACACCTGTGGAAAGGGCGCGAGGACAGTGCCCTGGGGCGCCCCCACACTGCAGGTCCGAGTGTCAGACACACAATCCCGTGCTCTCACAAACTGGGGTCGGTCTGTGTACTACAACACCCACATCTGCGAGGGTAAAAGAACTACTTCTACTGTACTACAACACCCACACCTGAGACGGTAAAAGAACTACTTCTACTGTACTACAACACCCACACCTGAGACGGTAAAAGAACTACTTCTACTGTACTACAACACCCACACCTGAGACGGTAAAAGAACTACTTCTACTGTACTACAACACCCACACCTGAGACGGTAAAAGAACTACTTCTACTGTACTACAACACCCACACCTGAGACGGTAAAAGAATTACTTCTACTGTACTACAACACCCACATCTGCGACGGTAATACAACTACTTCTACTGTACTACAACACCCACACCTGCGACGGTAATACAACTACTTCTACTGTACTACAACACCCACACCTGCGACGGTAATACAATTACTTCTACTGTACTACAACACCCACATCTGCGAGGGTAAAAGAACTACTTCAACTTTACTACATCTCTCGGCTTGATATTAAATGATGATGTTTTGGAGTACTTGAGAGCTGTTTTGGGCATGCCGTTCTATATTTTGTTTAGTGATTATCCGGGTCATTAATTTGTCCGGGTCACATGTCCGGGTCACATGTCTGGGTCATCTGTCCGGGTCACATGTCCGGGTCATCTGTCCGGGTCACATGTCCGGGTCACATGTCCGGGTCATCTGTCCGGGTCACCTGTCCGGGTCACATGTCCGGGTCACATGTCCGGGTCATCTGTCCGGGTCACATGTCCGGGTCACATGTCCGGGTCACATGTCCGGGTCATCTGTCCGGGTCACCTGTCCGGGTCACATGTCCGGGTCACATGTCCGGGTCATCTGTCCGGGTCACATGTCCGGGTCACATGTCCGGGTCACATGTCCGGGTCACATGTCCGGGTCACATGTCCGGGTCACATGTCCGGGTCACCTGTCCGGGTCACATGTCCGGGTCACATGTCCGGGTCACATGTCCGGGTCACATGTCCGGGTCATCTGTCCGGGTCACATGTCCGGGTCACATGTCCGGGTCACCTGTCCGGGTCACATGTCCGGGTCACATGTCCGGGTCACATGTCCGGGTGATTGAACACTGGGTCCACATGAATCAACACGTCCTTTGTTCAGTTTGTCCTTTTGCTTCATAATAGATTTCCTCAGTTCATGTTTTTGAATTGCACATTAATAATCAGGTGATTAAAGGTGACGTGTGGTCACTGAGCTCTTCACCTCTTTGTCCCGTGAATCCTCTCTCTCTTTCGAGCCCTGGATGTGACGAGGTTAAAGACGTTCCTCTCCGTCTCTTCTCTTCTCTTCCTCTTTCATTTACTCTCTCATCCACCCGTCCTTTCTCTTTCCATCCCCTCTTTCTTTCTCTTTTCTTCCTCTCGCTTGCCTCCTCCCTTCCCTCTTCCCTCTGCATCTATCTCCCCCCATCTCTCTTCCTCTCTCTTTCGCTTCTCTTTTTCCCTCCTTCTCCATCTCCCTCTCTTTCTCTCCTCTGACTTTCTCTTTCCTTCTCCCTCTTTATCTTCCCTCTCCTTTCCCTCCTCTGTCTTTCTCTCCCCTCCCTCTGCCTCTCTCTTTCCCTCCTCTCCCTCGCTTTCTTTTCCCTCTTCTCTCCCTCCTCTGTCTCTCTCTCTCCTCCCTCCCATCCCTCTCTTTTGCCTCTCTGTTTCCCTCTTTTCCATCTCCCTCTTTCTCTTCCCTCTCCTGTCTTTCTCCTCCCTCCCATATCTGCCTCTCTCTCTTTTGCCTCTCTCTTTCTCTTCCCTCTCCTCTCCCTCTCTTTGTCTTCTCCCTCCTCTCTCCCATCTCTCTGCATTTCTTTTGCCTCTCTCTTTCCCTCCTCTCCATCTCCCTCTCTTTCTCTTCCCTCTCCTCTGTCTTTCTTCTCTCTTCCCTCCGTCTTTCTGCCTCTCTCTTCCATTCTCTTTGTCTTCCTCTCCTCCTCCTCTGTCTCCTCTCTCCCTCCTCTTTCTTCTCTCCTTCCTCCCATCTTTCTGCCTCTCTTTCCCTCCTCTCCTTCTCCCTCTCTTTCTCTTCCCTCTCCTCTCCCTCCTCTCTCCTTCCTCCCATCCCCCTGCCTCTCCCTTTCATCCCTCTCTTTCACTTCCTCCTTCTCCCTCTCTTCTCCCCCTCACCTCTCTCTCCCTCTGTTCCCTCCATCCCTCCATCCTCTCCTCTCTTCACCTCTCTGCCAGTCTGTTCCCACAAGGACACTGAAATATGCATGAGTTCTGCTAATCCACACGAGTCTGAACTTCTCTGTCATCTCCCATAATAATATTTCACCGCACAGGGCCGCGCTTTTCAATATCAAGCCGCCATATTGCGCGTTTTAATCTTTTCCCTTTTCATTTCGCGGAGTGGAAAAACAGGTGGGGGACAAATATGCATTGTTTTGTGTTGTGTTGGCGAGACGTCTTGTAGTCGGGAATTAAAATGGGTTTTGTTAAGGTTTTTTTTTCCTCGCCGTTTGCCGTGTTGTGAATTAGCGCGGCTGTCAGTCAGACCGGCTCCTGGAGCACCTGCCGCACACTCACGGACCTGCCGCACACTCACGGACCTGCCTCACACTCATGGACCTGCCTCACACTCACGGACCTGCCGCACACTCATGGACCTGCCTCACACTCACGGACCTGCCTCACACTCACGGACCTGCCTCACACTCATGGACCTGCCTCACACTCACGGACCTGCCTCACACTCACGGACCTGCCTCACACTCATGGACCTGCCTCACACGCAAGGACCTGCCTCACACTCATGGACCTGCCTCACACTCACGGACCTGCCTCACACTCATGGACCTGCCTCACACTCAAGGACCTGCCTCACACTCATGGACCTGCCTCACACTCATGGACCTGCCTGACACTCACGGACCTGCCTCACACTCATGGACCTGCCTCACACTCAAGGACCTGCCTCACACTCATGGACCTGCCTCACACTCATGGACCTGCCTCACACTCACGGACCTGCCTCACACTCACGGACCTGCCTCACACTCACGGACCTGCCGCACACTCATGGACCTGCCTCACACTCACGGACCTGCCGCACACTCATGGACCTGCCGCACACTCAAGGCAAAGTGTTAGGTAGTGTTAGGTACTTCAGCCACGCAGCAAGAGGGTCCTGGGTTCGACACCCGGCGGTGCAAAATAATATCTTTAAAGTGCATATAACGGAGTATTAATTTCACTAAAACATAATTATACTTAAGATTTGGTTAATTAATTAATTTGATGTATTTGATGTATTTTCTTTTTCTTCATTTTCTTCATTTTATTTATTTACCTTTGAATTCTGGATGGAATTTTGTTGATCTTTTTGGACTACGCCTGTATTTTCTATTTAACGATTTTTCTCAACTTTTCCTGCTAAACTGCCTCTTGACTCTTGACTCTTCCTCAAGCTGTAAAACATCAAATGCAGAGACTATAATGTCCAAAAAGCCATTCAAAAACAAATAACTGAGAGAAAACTGGTTGAATTAAAATTCCACCTTCAATAACAATTCACATCGGCAGGATTATTGAGTCTCATTCGCGTTTGCATTTGTTCAGCTTTCCCGAACATATCCACGCCATCAATGACAAAAAAATCCTGTTTCAAACAGCGCTACTCCAGCCTGGGTGATTGCATTTATTGACAGGCAAATGGCCAGACATCCACGGGGTCCTGTGCGTCCGTTTCCTCTGTATAATTATGTCCACAGCTTCTGTCAATCACGGCGAAATTCAAATCAGGTCATTTGATTAAAGCTCGGAGCCGTAATGGCCGACGCCGGAGCTGGGATTACGTGGGCTGAATGCTAACAAGCCTGTGCTGTTTTTTTTAATTTTCCACGGAGGCTCAAATAAATGAAAATAAATGAAGCAATTATGGCAGCTCGTCGTGATGCAAGGTTATTAAACATCTGGCAGGATATCGAAATAGACTCGTGCCAACGCATTAGTAAAAGCTTCTGAGGCGTGAGAAATGGCCGATTGTGATCTAGACAATATGAATCTCAAGGTAGTTACAAAAAGTTACAAAGCCACAGTCAACTAGACACTGTTTAGATCAAGGCCTTTTGCTCGCCATTTTCAATCTGAAGGTACTGGCATCAGTGTATACGTCCCTGAGCAAGAACCACGTTATGCAAAATGTACTTTCTTGAACTTTTAACCTTTGTTCCCTCATCAAAAATATACCTGGAGTGGCATTTAGTTTGATGATTCATGTCAAAAAGTCTTCTTCTTCTTCTTCTTCTTCTTCTTCTTCTTCTTCTTCTTCTTCTTCTTCTTCTTCTTCTTCTTCTTCTTCTTCTTCTTCTTCTTCTTCTTCTTCTTCTTCTTCTTCTTCTTCTTCTTCTTCTTCTTCTTCTTCTTCTTCTTCTTCTTCTTCTTCTTCTTCTTCTTCTTCTTCTTCTTCTTCTTCTTCTTCTTCTTCTTCTTCTTCTTCTTCTTCTTCTTCTTCTTCTTCTTCTTCTTCTTCTTCTTCTTCTTCAGTGTATAATTGATAATAATAAGGGTTGTGCAACACCCTTAATATAATAGTTAAGAAATATCACCCAGACCTTGGACCCCCTCATCAACCCGGAAATGCAGACGGCTTGGTTTGATATTCGCCCCCACCCTTGCGAAGAGCGATCTGGCTCCCCCGCCCAACCCGTGACGTAGTCTCAGAGCACGTGTGTGCCCCGCCCACCCGTGACGTAGTCTCAGAGCACGTGTGTGCCCCGCCCACCCGTGACGTAGTCTCAGAGCGCGTGTGTGCCCCGCCCACCCGTGACGGAGTCTCAGAGCGTGTGTGCCCCGCCCACCCGTGACGTAGTCTCAGAGCGCGTGTGTGCCCCGCCCACCCGTGACGTAGTCTCAGAGCGTGTGTGCCCCGCCCACCCGTGACGTAGTCTCAGAGCGCGTGTGTGCCCCGCCCACCCGTGACGGAGTCTCAGAGCGTGTGTGCCCCGCCCACCCGTGACGTAGTCTCAGAGCGTGTGTGCCCCGCCCACCCGTGACGTAGACCCACAGCTGTCTGCACCGTGCTGCGCCGCTCCTGCCGCGCGACTGAGTGAGAAACGATAGAACTTCAGATCAACATTACTTTGAGCCGAAATAAATCTGGTGTTTATTCTACAGCGTGCGCAGAACAGATATATCTATATATATATATATATGTCCATCGCGCTCTTATTTCCTGGTTTTTCGTATCGGATAGAACTTCTCTCTGTTTATTTTCCCGGTTGCTGCATCAACTGCCACATAAACCTTCACCATTGTGATAATAGTAAAGAGTGCGATATCATTAATGACGTTTTGGGCCTCTTTGAGCCGTGTTTCCTCGTAAATCGAAGCAGAAAAACTCGGGGGCTTGTATGAGGAGACAGCAGCGCGGAGCCGGGGGGGAAGGGGGCGGGAGGCGGCAGGTGGGAGGGAGAGGCAGGTGGAGAGGGGGGGAGGGGGAGGGGGGATGATGACGCGTGCCTGTGATTATGACGCGGTGCTGTGAACACCCCCCGTCAGTTTGGAGATTGGAGGAAAGGAGATAGTCTGTAATATAGCTAAACACTGCGGGAATCAATAAAAAAAACACTCTGGGTACATATATGAAGCACAAATAGCAATGTAAGAAGGTTAAAAGCTCTGAAAAGTCGATTTTGTATGTTATGGGACCTTTAAGGTGAAGGTGTATTTAGAGTGTCGTATGTTGGACAGCCCGTTGCAAACCTGAATTAGAGTGTCGTATGTTGGACAGCCCGTTGCAAACCTGAATTAGAGTGTCGTATGTTGGACAGCCCATTGTAAACCTGAATTAGAGTGTCGTATGTTGGACAGCCCATTGTAAACCTGAATTAGAGTGTCGTATGTTGGACAGCCCATTGTAAACCTGAATTAGAGTGTCGTATGTTGGACAGCCCATTGTAAACCTGAATTAGAGTGTCGTATGTTGGACAGCCCATTGTAAACCTGAATTAGAGTGTCGTATGTTGGACAGCCCGTTGCAAACCTGAATTAGAGTGTCGTATGTTGGACAGCCCATTGTAAACCTGAATTAGAGTGTCGTATGTTGGACAGCCCATTGTAAACCTGAATTAGAGTGTCGTATGTTGGACAGCCCATTGTAAACCTGAATTAGAGTGTCGTATGTTGGACAGCCCGTTGCAAACCTGAATTAGAGTGTCGTATGTTGGACAGCCAATTGCAAACCTGAATTTTAGTGCCATATGTTTTGAAACTACATCACTCTGTTACAGTTTTGAAACTGAACCAGTTTCTGTCTTGTGTTGAATGAATGGTGTAAATGTTATGATAGAGGCTCCTGCACTAGAATTACATGAAACTTCCCTGCATTTATTAAATTGAGAATTAAATTTTTCTGAAAAAAAAACAAAAAAACAAAAACAAAAAACATGGCCTTGTCTCAACACCTGCTTATCTCCAAGTACCATGTTAATGCCATACAGTGGAATTTTCCAGGCAAAGTAACAACACCAGAGACAAGCATGTGACCGACCTTCTACAGGTTCTATACTGTACATGTCTATTTTATTTATTTTCATCTAATTTATTATTATTATTATTATTATTATTATTATTATTATTATTATTATTATTATTATTATTAGTAGTAGTAGTAGTAGTAGTAGTAGTAGTAGTAGTAGTATTAGTAGTAGTAGTAGTAGTAGTAGTAGTAGTAGTAGTAGATATAACAGCTGTAAATAAGAGTGTTATTTTTATTAAGAGTATGAGGTTTTTTGTAAGTTTTTTTCAACAAGAAGTTCTCTGTTTTTTATTATTATACTTCTGTGTTGCAACGCTGGAATTTCCCCATTGTGGGACAAATAAAGGTGATCGTATCTTATCTTAGTAGTATTAGTATCACTGTTATATATTATATTCCGATGCGGGTACTCGTGTAGCGTGTACAGTGTTGTGGTCGTGTTTCCATGGCGCTGCCCCTGAAACGGCAGGTGTTTTGTGTGCAAAGGTGGTGCGGTGAGACAGGCTCAGACCGTGGACTCGGAGCCGCCCGAACCCCCAGGTAAAGTTTCACGTCCCGGTTTGATCCCCGGAGCCAAAAGCAATCTAAAAACCACCCGCTGTCGCTTTCGCTGTCGCCGCCTCTCGCTCGCACTGACCACGTTTAAAGCCGCGCTCTGGGGCTTTTCCTGCTCGTTTGGGTCTTGGTTGCTCTCAGATCTCCATCGAGTCGTATGCTGTGGGTCGCGTACCGTATGAACGCAAATATGAACCTATTTGGGCAATTTAAATGACAAAAAAGGAAAAGAGGGAGTCGAACCTGCAACCTCCTCGGTGAGAGGCAGGAGAGGCTAACCACTCTGCCACTCCCCGTGTCGTTCACTTGACCCTTTAATGTTCGACTCAGTGGAAATCCGTCTGACAGGTTCTGGGTCTTGTGGGTTTTTCTGGTGTGACTTTGTTTCATTGGTCGTTTCATTAACTTAATGTCTCTCTCTCTCGCTCTCTCTCTCTCTCTCTCTCTTTTCCCTCACCCTCTATTTTTTGCCTCCTCCCTCGCTTTTCTTCTTCTTTTCCCTTCTCTCTCTCTCTCCCCCTCTCAATCCTTCCTTTACCCGCTTTTCTCTCCTCTCCTTTTCTCTCATTCTTCCCCTCTCTTTGCTTGTCTTCTCTCTCACTCCTCCCTCGTCCTCCTCCCTCTCTTCCTCTCCTCTCTCTCTCTCTCCTCTCTCCCCCTCCCTCCCTCTCTCCCCCCTCTCTCCCCCTCCCTCCCTCTCTCCCCCCTCCCTCTTCTCTCTCCCTCTCCTCTCTCTCCCTCTCTCTGCCCTCTCTCCCCCTCCCTCTCTCTTCCTCCCCTCTCTCTCCCTCTCCTTTCTCCCCCTCTCCTCTCTCTCCCTCTCTCTGCCCTCTCTCCCCCTCTCCTCTCTCTCCCTCTCCTCTCTCTCCCTCTCCTCTCTCTCCCTCTCCTCCCTCTCTTCCTCCCCTCTCTCTCTCCCTCTCCTTTCTCCCCCTCTCCTCTCTCTCCCTCTCCTCTCTCTCCCTCTCCTCCCTCTCTCCCTCCCTCCCTCTCCTATCTCTCTCTCCCTCTCCTCCCTCTCTCCCTCCCTCTCCTCTCTCTCTCCCTCTCTCCCCCTCCCTCTCCTCCCTCTCTCCCTCCCTCTCCTCTCTCTCCCTTCCTCCCCCCCTCCCTCCCTCTCTTTCCTCTCTCTCTTCCTCCCTTCCTCCCCTCTCTCCCCCCTCCCTCCCTCTCTCCCTCCCCTCTCTCCCTCTCTCCCTCTCCTCTCTCCCCCCTCCCTCCCTCTCTCTCCTCTCACTTTTCCTCCCTCCCTCCCTCTCTCTCCGCTCACTCTTCCTCCCTCCCTCCCTCTCCTCTCCCCCCCTCCCTCTCTCTTCCTCCCCTCTCTCTCTCCCTCTCCTTTCTCCTCTCTCTCCCTCTCTCTCCCTCTCCTCCCTCTCTTCCTCCCTCTCCTCTCACTCTTCCTCCCTCCCTCTCTCTCCTCTCACTCTTCCTCCCTCCCTCCCTCCCTCCCTCTCTTTCCTCTCTCTCTCCCTCCCTCCCTCCCCTCTCTCCCTCCCTCTCTCCCTCCCCTCTCTCTCTCCCTCTCTCTGCCCTCCCTCCCTCTCTCTCTCTCTCTCCCTCTCCCTCCCTCTCCCCCTCCCCCCCTCCCTCTCTCTCTCCCTCTCCTCTCTCTCCCTTCCTCCCCCCCTCCCTCCCTCTCTTTCCTCTCTCTCTCTCTTCCTCCCTCCCTCCCTCTCTCCCTCTCCCTCCCTCCCTCCCTCCCTCTCTCTCTCTCTCCGGTGCAGGGGGCTGGATGGCCTGGTCCCTGTGGTCGGCGTGTGAAGACTCCGGTTTGCAGATGAGGAGCAGGGTTTGCGGCTCCCAGAACGGGACCCCCTGCGTCGGCAACAGCACCCAAAAGAGAGACTGCAACGAGATCCCAGGTCAGCGCGCTCGACGTCTCTAAAACCGTGCCCAAACGTGCCTCCGGGCCACGCCTTTCCAACGATATCGCTTTAAAAACGGTCAAACGTCAACTGCCTGTGAAACGTGTCCATTCATTTCAACCAAACATCCATTTTTACACCTCATTCTTTGCCATTGTCTTTATGTATCTGTCTCTAAATGTATAATACACTCACATTAAATGCAGTTGTGGTTTATTCATGCACTGCCCCGGGCTGAACTAACCAATATCCTGCATTTATTCAATTACAGGTGTTTTAATGTTCAAAAAGACATTGAAACGTGGATTATTACAGCAGATCTGACCTGTAACTTTGTGGTGACCTTTGTCTCCTGTAGGGCTGCACGATACAGAAATACAGACGCGACCATCAACAAAGCAACAAACTAAATATATCACAACACAAGGTCCTCGAAGTGACAGAAATGCAATGTTTTTGAAAAAAGCTGTGGAAATTGTGTAAAAAGCTTGATTTTTGAGTCACAATTTTCCTCATTCACTCTAAATTAGCCTTGTACAGTATAATAATAGCAATAATATTGATTCGGCAGCACTTTTATTTGTGGTTTATTTATACAAGAGAAATCAAATGTGAGAAATGTTTTTGTGAAATACTAATACACACAGGGAAAAGAGGAAAGATCTCAGACACTTGATCTGACGTCCAACAAACGTGTGAAATAATAATAACCAACGAGACGGTCGTAACGTACATCGTAATCATTTCCAGTATTGTACAGGCCAAAACGCCATGACGATTACTTTAATGCCACGATATCTGAATCTCACTTTGCTGTAGTAGTAGTAGTAGTAGTAGTAGTAGTAGTAGTAGTAGTAGTAGTAGTAGTAGTAGTAGTAGTAGTAGTAGTAGTAGTAGTAGTAGTAGTAGTAGTAGTAGTAGTAGTAGTAGTAGTAGTAGTAGTAGCAAGGCAAGTTTATTTGTAGAGCACATTTCATACACAAGGCAATTCAAAGTGCTTCACAGCAGGAAAATGCATTCAAATCACAAAGAAATTACAGAAACAGAAATACAATAAAATTAACTGAATTAAAAATAATCAATCCAACTGATTGTCTAAACTAATAAAATCACAAACAAAAGAGAAGAGTGCAAAGAAAAAATCCTTTCAGTCATATGCGCAGCTAAACAAAACTGTTTTTAGCTTAGATTTGAACATTGTCAGAGTAGAAGCCTGTCTCACATCTTCAGGAAGACTGTTCCAGATTTTAGCTGCATAAAACTGAAACGCAGATTCCCCATGTTTTGTCCTGACTCTGGGCACCAGCAGGAGGCCGGTCCCTGAGGTCCTCAGAGTCCGAGATGGTTCATATGGCACTAACATATCCAAGATGTACTTTGGTGCTAGGCCATGGAGAGACTTGTACACAAGCAGAGCTGCTTTAAAGTCTATTCTCTGAGCCACAGGGAGCAGTGCAGAGACCTGAGAACAGGACTAATGTGATCATACTTCCTGGTTCTAGTCAGGACCCGAGCAGCAGCGTTCTGGATGTACTGCAGCTGTTTTACAACTCGTTTGGAGAGGCCAGTGAGCAGGCCGTTACAGTAGTCTAATCTACTGGAGACAAACGCATGGATAAGTCTCTCTAAATCTGGTTTTGACACTATATTTTTGATTTTGGCAATGTTTTTTAGATGGTAAAAAGCTGCTGATGTTATAGATTTGACGTTGCTATTAAAGTAAGAGTTGTAGTAGTAGTTGTAGTTGTTGTTGTTGTTGTTGTTGTTGTTGTTGTTGTTGTTGTTGTTGTTGTTGTTGTTGTCCAAATGTTTCAAAAGCAGGTGAAAGCCCGTTCAAGGCCGTTCATTTGACTGATGGGCAAAAATCTCAATTCAATTTGAGACAGTGACAGAGGTCAGTCGCCGAGGGCGACGCAATGACTCATTTCTGGCACTTTTCCCGTTGGACAGATGTACACAATATGAACCAAGCACCTGCTCTGAGCTCGCTGCAGTGTCAGAGGGGCTTTAGACCTGGTTTGGACCTGGTTTAGACCTGGTTTAGTCCTGGTTTAGACCTGGTTTAGTCCTGGTTTAGTCCTGGTTTAGTCCTGGTTTAGTCCTGGTTTAGACCTAGTTTAGACCTGGTTTAGTCCTGGTTTAGACCTGGTTTAGTCCTGGTTTAGTCCTGGTTTAGCCCTGGTTTAGTCCTGGTTTAGTCCTGGTTTAGACCTGGTTTAGACCTGGTTTAGTCCTGGTTTAGTCATGGTTTAGTCCTGGTTTAGTCCTGGTTTAGTCCTGGTTTAGTCCTGGTTTAGACCTGGTTTAGTCCTGGTTTAGACCTGGTTTAGTCCTGGTTTAGTCATGGTTTAGTCCTGGTTTAGTCCTGGTTTAGTCCTGGTTTAGACCTGGTTTAGTCCTGGTTTAGCCCTGGTTTAGTCCTGGTTTAGTCCTGGTTTAGTCCTGGTTTAGACCTGGTTTAGTCCTGGTTTAGACCTGGTTTAGTCCTGGTTTAGATCTGGTTTAGACCTGGTTTAGACCTGGTTTAGACCTGGTTTAGTCCTGGTTTAGACCTGGTTTAGTCCTGGTTTAGACCTGGTTTAGTCCTGGTTTAGATCTGGTTTAGACCTGCTTTAGTCCTGGTTTAGACCTGGTTTAGACCTGGTTTAGACCTGGTTTAGTCCCTGTTTAGTCCTGGTTTAGACCTGGTTTAGATCTGCTTTAGACCTGCTTTAGACCTGGTTTAGTCCTGGTTTAGACCTGGTTTAGACCTGGTTTAGACCTGGTTTAGTCCTGGTTTAGACCTGGTTTAGACCTGGTTTAGACCTGGTTTAGACCTGGTTTAGACCTGCTTTAGACCTGCTTTAGACCTGGTTTGGACCTGGTTTAGTCCTGCTTTAGACCTGGTTTAGACCTGGTTTAGACCTGGTTTAGTCCTGGTTTAGACCTGGTTTAGTCCTGGTTTAGACCTGGTTTAGACCTGGTTTAGTCCTGGTTTAGACCTGGTTTAGTCCTGGTTTAGATCTGGTTTAGACCTGGTTTAGTCCTGGTTTAGTCCTGGTTTAGTCCTGGTTTAGACCTGGTTTAGTCCTGGTTTAGATCTGGTTTAGACCTGCTTTAGTCCTGGTTTAGACCTGGTTTAGACCTGGTTTAGACCTGGTTTAGTCCTGGTTTAGACCTGGTTTAGACCTGGTTTAGTCCTGGTTTAGACCTGGTTTAGTCCTGGTTTAGATCTGGTTTAGACCTGGTTTAGTCCTGGTTTAGACCTGGTTTAGTCCTGGTTTAGACCTGGTTTAGTCCCCGTTTAGTCCTGGTTTAGACCTGCTTTAGATCTGCTTTAGACCTGGTTTAGTCCTGGTTTAGACCTGGTTTAGACCTGGTTTAGTCCTGGTTTAGACCTGGTTTAGTCCTGGTTTAGACCTGCTTTAGACCTGCTTTAGACCTGGTTTAGACCTGGTTTAGACCTGCTTTAGACCTGGTTTAGACCTGGTTTAGACCTGCTTTAGACCTGCTTTAGACCTGCTTTAGACCTGGTTTAGACCTGGTTTAGACCTGGTTTAGACCTGGTTTAGACCTGCTTTAGACCTGGTTTAGACCTGGTTTAGACCTGCTTTAGACCTGCTTTAGACCTGGTTTAGACCTGATTTAGACCTGCTTTAGACCTGGTTTAGACCTGGTTTAGACCTGCTTTAGACCTGCTTTAGACCTGGTTTAGACCTGCTTTAGACCTGCTTTAGACCTGGTTTAGACCTGGTTTAGACCTGCTTTAGACCTGGTTTAGACCTGGTTTAGACCTGCTTTAGACCTGCTTTAGACCTGGTTTAGACCTGGTTTAGACCTGCTTTAGACCTGGTTTAGACCTGGTTTAGACCTGCTTTAGACCTGGTTTAGACCTGGTTTAGACCTGCTTTAGACCTGCTTTAGACCTGGTTTAGACCTGGTTTAGACCTGCTTTAGACCTGGTTTAGACCTGGTTTGGACCTGCTTTAGACCTGCTTTAGACCTGGTTATAATGTCCTGCTCTGCGTGAGCCTCGACTGTAGAATCACAGTTTTTCGGACACATTTAAAATGCACTTTGTTCTCTCTAAAGTTGTTGTATTCTCTCACGTCACAAACGCTGCCTCTTCGTCCTTGATGACTCGGCGCTTGACTGAGCACAGCACTACGTCCTTCCAAATCTCCAGAAACACTTCAAGGATCCAAACCCGAGATGCCATTCACTTAACGCTGCAGCAAAGGACCATGGGACGGGCCGCCGCGTTAGCACGTTAGCGGAGCCGCGCTGGGCAAGGACGCATGCAAATGAACAGCGGAAACACAGAGGACACACAAAGCCCATTCCCCACAGACAGGACACAAGAAGACCATTCCCCCAGAAACAGGACACACAAAGACCATTCCCCACAGACAGGACACACAAAGACCATTCCCCCATAGACAGGACACACAAAGACCATTCCCCACAGACAGGACACACAAAGACCATTCCCCACAGACAGGACACACAAAGACCATTCCCCACAGACAGGACACACAAAGCCCAATCCCCACAGACAGGACACACAAAGCCCAATCCCCACGGACAGGACACACAAAGACCATTCCCCCCACAGACAGGACACACAAAGCCCAATCCCCACGGACAGGACACACAAAGACCATTCCCCCCACAGACAGGACACACAAAGACCATTCCCCACAGACAGGACACACAAAGCCCAATCCCCACGGACAGGACACACAAAGACCATTCCCCCCACAGACAGGACACACAAAGACCATTCCCCACAGACAGGACACACAAAGATCATTCCCCCACAGACAGGACACACAAAGACCATTCCCCACAGACAGGACACACAAAGACCATTCCCCACAGACAGGACACACAAAGACCATTCCCCCACAGACAGGACACACAAAGACCATTCCCCCACAGACAGGACACACAAAGACCATCCCCCACAGACAGGACACACAAAGACCATTCCCCACAGACAGGACACACAAAGACCATCCCCCACAGACAGGACACACAAAGACCATTCCCCCACAGACAGGACACACAAAGACCATTCCCCACAGACAGGACACACAAAGACCATCCCCCCACAGACAGGACACACAAAGACCATCCCCCACAGACAGGACACACAAAGACCATCCCCCACAGACAGGACACACAAAGACCATCCCCCCACAGACAGGACACACAAAGACCATCCCCCACAGACAGGACACACAAAGACCATCCCCCACAGACAGGACACACAAAGACCATCCCCCACAGACAGGACACACAAAGACCATCCCCCACAGACAGGACACACAAAGACCATTCCCCAGATTTTAAAATGCTAATGACTAATAATAATAAAGTATTTCTGACACTATATTGTGATAAATATATTTACCAGTTCATAAAAAGTGAGTATTTCGTCAGTAACACTCGCTTTTCGATGTTCGATCTTGAGCTAGAATTGTTGTGAACGTTTTACCACTAAATTTAAAACTATTCTCAAATTACGTAATATATTTCATGGAGTAAATAGTTTCCTTGCGCCCTCTGCTGGCGTTAAATAACTTTCTCTTTTCCTTGCACAATGTTGAAGTTTGGAACATTTAGACACTGAAACAAGAAGCAATAAAGATGAAGTTGTTCAAATAACTGCAACATCGATATAATTATGATATTTATATAAACCTTAATTTGAGTTGTATTAAGACACATTTGTTCATGTCTTTATGTTTTAGTCAAAATCAGAATAAACCGAGGCTAATTTAGACTGAAAGAGGAAAATCCTCTTGTTTTACAGCTCATTTATTCATCTCTTCTGATAATAACAGCTCAAGCTCATTTACAAACGTGTAGGTGATTCATTTTGTTATTTTGTATTAATTTGGCCTTTATTAATGATCTTATTTTGCATGCCATTATTCTGCTTTCTGTTAAACACCTTTATGTTAATAACCCCTTTATTACAGCTTAATAGACATTTCTGTAGATGAATAAGTGTTAATAAGTAAATAAAAAGTAAATTTAATGTGGTACTAGCGCTTAATACCTTTATTACAAAACTTTTTTTTTTTTTAATTTGCATCATAGTTACATTTTAAAATAAGCTGCCTTAGTAAACCATTTATTACACGTTAATAAGCACTAGTTATGTTTATAAGCACTTATAAGGCATTTGCTAGCGTTTGTAGATGTTAATAAGCCGTTACTAAAAGACATTGTGTTAATAAAGCTTGTAATAAAGAGAATTAAGCTGTTGACTCAACGTTTTTCAATAACCGAGTGATAAACGATTGCCTTATTAGCGCCTATAAACAAATAACTAGTGCTTATTAACGCCTTATAAACAGTTAACAAAGGAACCTTATTTTGAAGCTTTATCGGATTATAATTCATGTACAGATGTCTACTAAGCAGTAATAAGGACTTTATGTTAGTAAATGTTGATTAAGAATAAGAAGGGCAGAATAAATACCAATAAACGTCGAATTAACCACTTCAATATGTAAATCGTCGGCGAGTTCTGTCTAGCACTTGAAAAATTAGCGTGAGCGGTTGTTGACGTGACGAGGCATTAATATTAATGTGCTGCTGAGTTTGAACAGTCTGACGGGCCCCGAGGGGAAGAAACGGGGTCGAACCGCTTAAAACATCAGCCGCATAACGAGCGGGAAGAGGTCAAAGGGTCAAAGGCACGGCTGCTAGTTTCAACTAACGGCTTTAATTATAGGCTTTATTATTTTAGGCAATCACCCGGCGTGAGCGCCAGTCACGAGTTGTCCAAACACCGACGAATGGAAAAGAAGCTCCGAAATGAGAAGATTTTGCTGTTTGTGGGCTAATCAGAATATGAAGTATTAGTGTCAGAGTAAGAATAAATACAACAAATGCCGTAGTTTCTGGAGTATGAGTCGCACCAGCCAAAAAATGCATAATAGAGAAGAAAAAAACATATATAAGTCGCACTAGAGTATGAAATGCGGTTGCAAGTGTGAAAATAACAAATAATATCACATATAAGTCGCTCCGGAGTGTAAGTATATGAGTATAAATATAAGTATAAGTCGCACCCCGGCCAAAACTATGAACCATCTTGTGTTTTGGTTTGTTTTTTTTGTATGAAATTACAAGAAAGGGGCAGATATTTATGAAATTTTTCTTCTCTCTGCTCCTTTTCGATTGTGACACATCCTTGAAATAAAGATTAATAATGATCATAATGATAATGATAGAAAAAGGACACATTTGAAAGACTAAATGTGACGTTTGGTTTGTGCGCACTGGATTTTCTTTTACTCTACCGGTTTTGATCGCTGTTCTCTCTGTTTTATTGTGTTTTTATCTTATGTATACACTTTGAATTCGGTTTCGAGTGAGAATTTACAAGTCGACCGGAACACACCGTAAAACTAAACAGATTTACCGTATTTTCTGGAGTATAAGTCGCACCCCGGCCAAAACTATGAAAAAAGGTGCCACTTATAGTCCGGAAAATACGGTAGTCGCAAAAAAAGACCCTCGGAACAGCTTTCTAAACCATGTTTAGACTCGATTCCCACTCATTCCCACTCTCCATTGACTTTACCGTTGTCACATGCGTGTTCTTCGTCCCCGGCGTGTCCCCCGTCCCGTGTCCCCCATCCCGTGTCGCATGCGTGTCTGACCCATGTCCTCTCCTCTTTCACAGTCATTCTCCCCGCCTCAGGCTTCGATAAGGACCGGCAGTGCGGAGGTGAGTCGAGGAAACGGAACAAAATCTCCTCCCCGTGTTCTCTGTCCCGTGTAGTTTGTCTTTTCCTGCGTGTGCGTTTGCATGTCCACCGTCTCCCATGGTAACCCACGCATACATGCGCAACGTCCGGCCAGCGGCGACTTTGAACGTCCCGGGCACAAATGTCAGTTAGTTTGCTTCGAAATAATACGAAGGACGGTAAAATGATGAATATATCTGCAGGTAAAATGAAAAGCAAACGTGAAATCCTGAATCCTAAGTTTTTTTCCAGTAGTATGTGAGCAGCTTTATGAAATCAAACGTTCTGATTGCTAAAATAAAGTGTATTGTCATGTAAACAGCCATAAAAAGCATTGCACACACTTGTTTGGAGCACACATTGAATCCAAACGACTTTTCTTCACGATTACCGTATTTTCCGGACTATAAGTCGCACTGGAGTATAAGTCGCACCAGCCAAAAGATGCATAATAGAGAAGAAAAAAACATATATAAGTCGCACTGGAGTATAAGTTGCACCAGCCAAAAGATGCATAATAGAGAAGAAAAAAACATATATAAGTCGCACTGGAGTATAAGTTGCACCAGCCAAAAGATGCATAATAGAGAAGAAAAAAACATAAATAAGTTGCACTGGAGTATGAAATGTGGTTGCAAGTGTGAAAATACGACTTATAAGTAGAAGTACATAAGTATAAGTCGCCAAAACTATGAAAAAAGGTACCACTTATAGTCCGGAATATACGGTATTGGTTCTTATGATTATATTGTGACCTGATCAATAATCGTGACATCCATAATCAACAATAATCAAATTTAACACCGCGACGTCCTTAATCGTCGATAACCTTGTCCGCTGATGACAAACCTTTTCTATCTTTCGTGAACGACCACTTCTGCTTCTTCCGTCTCGGAGTACTGACCTACAGCGGTTGTTCGGTTGCCATGACGACGCATCGATGCTAAACGTGTGCTTGTGCGTGTATGTGTTCTCGCAGCGTTCACGTCCATCCACCTGATAGCGACGGGCGTGTCCTGTTTCCTGGGGGCGGGGCTGCTGTCCTTCCTGGTTTACGTCTACTGCCAGCGCTTCCACAAACCGTCGCAGGAGTCGGCCGTGATCCATCCGACCACGCCCAACCACCTCAACTACAAAGGCAACACCACGCCCAAGAACGAGAAGTACACGCCCATGGAGTTCAAGGTACCTGCCCGGCCAATCGTGCGCATGTCCGGGACGTATAAACCGAGACAAAATGGATAGTCTGGTTTTTTCACGTTCAAAAAATCACAAAGTCGATTTTTGATATTTAGTATTTGAGTAAACTAGATTTCATTGATAATTAGCATGAACATTCTGATTATGCTTCATTTTTTGAGTTAAAACTTTAATAAATCTGAAAAAGCAGGAGCCAAGGGACATCATGTAATAAAAGTATAAAAAGTGTATATTTTATCTGGGTCATTGTGTGAACATTTTAAAAGCGTGTGCTGACTTTGCCAGAGTATAAGTCGCACCAGCCAAAAAATGCATTATAGAGAAGAAAAAACATGTATAAGTCGCACTGGAGTATAAGTCGTATTTTATGGGGAAATTTGTTTGATCAAATCCAAGACCAAGAACAAACATTTCATCTTGAAATACAGTTTAAAATAATAACAGATGAGAGAACATGGTGAATAGGTGTACGTATGCTAACGCTAACACCTTCAGCTACATGACGTATGCTAACGCTAACACCTTCAGCTACATGACGTATGCTAACGCTAACACCTTCAGCTACATGACGTATGCTAACGCTAACACCTTCAGCTACATGAGGCACAGACAGAACTGTGGTAAGTGTCTGGTATGTGAACGTAACATATGAACAGTTATTCAGATAACTATAGCATAAAGAACATGCTAACAAGTTTAGCAAAGCATCAGTTTTACCCCAAACCACTAAATCCATTGAATTCTTCTTCCTCTGTGTCACTTCTAAACAACTCCACAAACTCCAGAGGAAGAGGAAGTGCAGATTCTTCTTCTGCGTCGCTTAGAGCCTAGAGCGCCCTCTTGTGGTTGTCAGTGTGAAAATAACAAATAATATCACAAGTCGTTCTTGACCGTTTTCTTCCACCTGTCGGAGCTCATATCGTCACTGTCTCTTTCATACGGTCACGTCGCTGCTGGAGCTTCATTAAGTCTGACTCGAGCACAAATCGCTCTCCGTCAGAACCATCATGTGTGAGTCCTGCTTCAGCCACACCACGACAGCAGCGAGTAACGAGCTCAAAACGACGATTAGGAAAGCTAAAACCAAAGGACGCAAAGTATTATTGTATTTTAAAATGTGTATATTAATCATCAAGCATGTTTTATATATTAGAATAGAAAAATGGTTAGGCTAAACTGGCTTTTAACTTCTAAAACACATCTGGAGTAGCATTTAGCTTCATTCACGCTAGTTCGATGAATCCTGGTTAAGAAAGTTCTCTCCCCTCCGAGCGTCAAAAACACTCCGTTCTGAATCTCCTCGATCTGCGACGCGGCTCAGAGAATCTTTTCTGCTGTTTTTAACTCCGTAAATCATCGCCGGACTCGTTTTGGGAATTTCTGCCGTCCAATCACGACCTTTACAACCACGTCGCAACATCAGGAAGTCTGTGTCTAGCTTGCAGTGTTTATTATTAACCTGTGTAATTCCCGCTGCAGCCAGTAGAGGGCCCCAAACCTCGGTTAGTGCCGTGGGAAACAGCAGAGGTAATTTTCTTCAATGTTTTTTGAGATGCCAAACTAAAGGGTTGGGGTTAGTTTGTGTTTAAAGGCTAATGACAATACAAATAATGCATAATATTTGTCCTTTAAGTCTCGTTATAGTCCACGGAAATGTCGCGCTAATTTAGTGTTTCGTCGACAATGACAATTTGTATTTTAGTTTAGTTGTGATGAATTAAATTGCATGAGCTCACTAACCAGAGCTCACTAACCAGAACTCACTGACCAGAGCTCACTGACCAGAGCTCACTAACCAGAACTCACTGACCAGAGCTCACTGACCAGAGCTCACTAACCAGAACTCACTGACCAGAGCTCACTGACCAGAGCTCACTAACCAGAACTCACTGACCAGAGCTCACTGACCAGAGCTCACTGACCAGAGCTCACTGACCAGAGCTCACTAACCAGAACTCACTGACCAGAGCTCACTGACCAGAGCTCACTGACCAGAGCTCACTGACCAGAGCTCACTGACCAGAGCTCACTAACCAGAGCTCACTGACCAGAGCTCACTGACCAGAGCTCACTAACCAGAGCTCACTGACCAGAGCTCACTGACCAGAGCTCACTAACCAGAGCTCACTGACCAGAGCTCACTAACCAGAGCTCACTGACCAGAGCTCACTGACCAGAGCTCACTAACCAGAGCTCACTGACCAGAGCTCACTGACCAGAGCTCACTAACCAGAGCTCACTGACCAGAGCTCACTAACCAGAGCTCACTGACCAGAGCTCACTGACCAGAGCTCACTAACCAGAGCTCACTGACCAGAGCTCACTAACCAGAGCTCACTGACCAGAGCTCACTAACCAGAGCTCACTGACCAGAGCTCACTGACCAGAGCTCACTGACCAGAGGCAACGTGACACATCCAACCCATGGATTACTTTATACGTTGTTTTAAAGCAGTTTTTAAAGACTAAACCAGGGCTAAAACAAGACTAAACCGAGACCAAACAAGACTAAACCAAGACTAAACCAGGACTAAACCAGGACTAAACCAGGACTAAACCAGGACTAAACAAAGACTAAACAAAGACTAAACAAAGACTAAACCAGGACTAAACCAGGACTAAACCAGGACTAAACCAGGACTAAACCAGGACTAAACCAGGACTAAACCAAGACACAAAAATGCGAAAAATTACGACACAAGCGAACGAGCGGCCGACGAAGCGCACGAAACGCTCCTGTCGTCGCTAACGAGTCCCAAACGCCGGCGCCACGTCTGTGTTTGTCCACATCAATCGCTCGCCGTCTCCTCCGACCAAAGCGGGACGGACTAAATGATCGGGCGCGGAAAGACGTGGGAATGAAATGGGGCAGAAATATGGTAAGACGATGTAGAGGACGAGGATGGAAAAGTGACAGTACAAGACATATATATATATATATATATATATATATATATATATATATATATATATATATATATATATATATATATATATAGTGTATATTATAAAGTTTTAAAAGTTGAAGAGCTGGAATTCGAGACAGGCTCCATAAGAACTCAATGAGGTAGAAATGTGGCATGAAATAGCACAAATGTACATTAAGGGAGCTGCGGGTGTGAATAGTTTAACAGTTAAAAGTGATAAAACAATGAAACTCAAAGTGAGAATTTGATTTGAGCTCATTTTGACTCATCAGTTTCCAGTTTAAGCGGTTTTGTTTCCCTCAAATGCAAAACATTTCACCCCTAATTTTACTGAGACGCCAAATCAAAATAAACCGGGACTAAACCAAGACTAAACCAGGTCTAAACGAGGTCTAAATTAGGACTAAACCAGGTCTAAACTAGGACTAAACCAAGACTATACCAAGACTAAACCAGGACTAAACCAGGACTAAACCAGGACCAAACCGAGCCTAAACCGAGACCAAACAAGACTAAACCAAGACTAAACCAGGACTAAACCAAGACTAAACCAGGACTAAACCAAGACTAAACCAGGACTAAACCAAGACTAAACCAAAACTAAACCAAGACAAAACGAGGACAAAACCAAGACTAAACCAAGACTATACCAGGACTAAACCAGGACTAGAACTTGACCAAACCAATTCATCAGAACCAAACTGAGCCCAAACCAAAAGTACAAATGATGTTCTCTTGCAAAAACAAACACATAATATCATTATTAACAGTTTGATTGAGAGGATTTGCTCAAGAAGAGATGGATCATGTGTATAATACTAAAATAGATTTGGCTGTTGTCCTTTCTTAGTTTCTTGGTTTGTTGAAGGAACTTAATTCAATGGATGTATTCATTTTTTAATTGATTTTTATTTTTATTTCTATATAATTATTAAATATAATTTTTTAAGCACTTTTTCATTTGAATACGTGGTTAAAAAATTAAAATAATAATACTTTAAAAATAAAAATTAGTGTAATAATTAAATTTAGTAACTACCTAAAGGAGACTTTATGCTTTTTGTCTGGAACTTAATATGAAACTATAACATTTAACATTTTCTTCATTGTAAAATATAGTATTTATCTTAAACAGTTTAGCAATAGAAACGGGTCCATTGACTTCCTGTTTAAAACTGCAGAACGATAAGCCCCGCCTCTTCACAATGACATGTCGTAACGCTCTGTGCACAGCAGCAGTTGGCTAAGCTAACCGTTTGTCGTTGCTAATGCTAACTTTTATTTAAATTGTAAGATATAAAATAGTAATACCAAATGATGTGAATGCCCAAAAACTTGATAAGAAAGCTATAACTGTTTAAATCAGGCATGTCCAAACTATGGCCCTGGTGCCAAATGCGGCCCGCAGACCAATTTTTGTTGGCCCGCCGACTTCCTGCTAAGTTGGTCCAAACAACAAAAAGTAGTATTTTTTACTGTAAAATTTGAAAAATTCAAACATTTTTTATGTGATGACAACCTATTATTACTGTTCCAAGTATTATTAAAGGTGTGGAGGCTCATCGAACAATGCTAAATGCAACATTTTTAAGTATTCACTTTCAAATTCAACATTGTGGGTTTTTTGGGGCCCTCAGCTCCATAGAAGTTTCAAAATGCGGCCTTCAGTGAAAAAAGTTTGGACACCCCTGGTTTAAATGTTTAATAAATGAGGCTTAAATGTAGCGTGAAAGAGTGTGAAAGAGCGTGATGTGGGTCAGTGGGACGGTCTTACCTCTGAAAGCTTCGGCTCGTTACTTATATTAAGAACATTAAGAACAACACGTAAACGCACAGCTAGCATCAGCGCTACGGCAGTGTTTACCCGCCTCCTCAAAGCCATTCATTGCAGGCGCCGCGCGGCACTTTCAGCATCTCTAACATGATTACAGCCTCGCTCTCTCTCCAGATGGATTACATTAGACTAAGTGCTTCACCTAATGCCTCCCGCTACCGCACGCACACAAGCCAATCACGGCGCGGCAACAAAAAAAGAGCGGCTTTCCCTTGTTTTCCCGCGCACACGACACGCCGGCGACGCTTGACATGAGCTTAATTAGGTTTGTTAAATTGCTTTGGTTTTGAATACGCTGCTGCTCCCGCGGTAACCTTGAGACGGAAAACTGCGACGCAACGTAGGAAATGGATGTGGTTCACGCCAATTCAAGCTTATTTTACCGAAAAAGAACAAGAACATGTATACCGTATTTTCCGGACTATAAGTGGCACCTTTTTTCATAGTTTTGGCCGGGGTGCGACTTATACTTATACTTATACTCCAGAGCGACTTATATGTGATATTATTTGTTATTTTCACACTTGCAACTGCATTTCATACTCCAGTGCAACTTATATATGTTTTTTTCTTCTCCATTATGCATTTTTTGGCTGGTGCGACTTATAGTCCGGAAAATACGGTATGTACTCTCTGTCTAAAATGGTCTAAAACAGATGAACGGTGGGCATATTTTGGAGTTTAAAGCATGACATTGGGTTTATTATTTCCTATTACTTTTTGGTATTGATTCTGAAGAAATCCGCAACGTTTTTCATTCCCCCTGTCATTTGTTTCCTGTCTTTTTCCTCGTGAGCAGCCATGTTTGTTTTAATACCGTGCATGTCTCCGATTGGCTGATCCAGCGTCCATGTTTATGTTAAAAAGTGTCCCTTTCAATTGGTTGACCCCACTAAATGTATATATTTATATATATATATTTCCATCCATCTGTTCAGTTCTTATTCATTATTAATATAAATAAATGAATAAATAAATAAATAAAAATAAAATAAATTAAATTAAATTAAGAATAAACAATAATAAGGCTACCCCAAATAAATTGTCAGTTTGCTGTAACCCGAGTCAACATTTTTCATCTGGCTCGGACGGTAGGCAAATTCTTTTTTTTTTTACTTTGAAGGCAAAAAAAAGATCAAAATTTTGTCATTTTTTGAGTTGGAGTGACCACCAGGGGTCAGGCTTCAACAGTCAATGACGGAAAACGTCTCTCTCAACCCGATCAGGAGACTAAATATCACGATTTTAAGATATTTCAATCGACCTTTTGTACGCCGCTATCCTTTATTTTGGTAGCGAAGGCGAGCGGGGGAACATGCGGGGGACACGGGCGCCGCCATGTTTGTTGTGATGACGCTGCTGGGCGTGTTTCAATCCCAGAATGCATTTGCGTAAGTCAAATTTCACACCCTGACAGAGGCTCACATTACAATGGACATGTAAGTGGCGCCGACAAGGGCAAACCAACATGTAAAAGGCAATAAGAAGACTTCTAAGCGCGCTCTATTTTGTTACAGATGCATGTGGAGGACTGAAAATGAGGACGCACATGCGGTGCGCAGTGCGTTATCAGTCCTTTGAGATGAAAGTCAGGTTTACAAGCGTGATAAAAATATTTGACATGGTGGTTCAAGGAAAGACCGGTCGGTGAGTCGGCGAAATAATTGAAAAATAAAAGATTTTGACGTTTTTTCAACAAAATGCTGATATTCTTTTTTCAGTCGACTAGTTAGTTTCATAGCGGGTTGGTCGGGTTACGGCAAACAGACATATTATTTTGCTCAGCTTAAATCATAATAAGGATATATTTTTTTAATTAAATAAATAAATAAAAATTAAAAAAATTAATAATAAAAATAATAATTAGATAAAGTAAAATAAAATAGATTAATAAAATTAAAATAAATTAAGAAATATTTTTCTTTTAAATAAAATAAATTTGAAAATGTAAAAAATAAAATATATATATATGTTTTTTTTTTTAATTTAATTTAATAAAATTAAGTTGAACATTCAAGGTGTCGGACGGGGAGGGAGCAGGTCATTCACCCAGGCTTGTTCACTGGCCCTTATTAAAGTTTGTTGATTTTGCCTTAAGATATTTTGGATAAAAATTCAAATTGACCATAAAACCAAAATGGAAATACTAGGGTGCAATATTGACCCGTGCGCACATGAACGTTTTACACAAATCACCGACTTCACGTAACATTTTAGCTGACTTTCCTCCAGTTGCCCTATAAAAAAAACAAATCGCTCATTTATCCTCTTATTTTCCCTCTTCCATTTCCAGACGCTGAACAAAAACAACCTTCTGCCGGACGAGCGCTCCAACTTCTACCCGACTCCACTGCAGCAGACGAACGTGTACACCACCACGTACTACCCCACCGCGCTCGGGAAGTTCGACTACCAGCCCAACGCCTCGCCCTCGCCCTGCCGGACCTACAACCACAGCAACAATAGCAACAGCAACAACAGCTGAGACCCGCCGCGAACCCGCCGCGACACAAGGCTACGCTAACCCCACCGTCACGCGGCCCACCACCGTCGGAACCGCATCCACTTTCAGGACCGATATGGAACGGCGGATTTTTTGGAACTATTTTGGACTACTTCGATGGGAAGCTAAGACACGGGGCTTTGTTTCGTTCTTGAAAAAAGTGGAATTGTGCGCGGGTCGAGCGATGCTAAACGGAAAAAGCGACGGAACAAGCTAGCCTTTTGGATTCCCTTCATTCTCAGCAGCTAAAGAACTCGAAACGCTCATGCTACGTCCATGCTATAAAACTATCAATTCAATATAAGACTTAACCATATTGAAATGTATTGAGGCAACGTTCGTCGTGGGGGAGGACTTCAAGGAGGAGAAACGGGCAATTGCTAAACTCAAAAAAACTCAAGAGATCTCCAAAGTTTAAAGTTTCGAAAATGGGACAAAGTCGTACTGTTTATAACGATCTGCAAACGCCTCGGTGCCTGAACGCAGTAGGCAGGATTGGCCAGCAGGAGGGGCCAGCGAGTTTTTCTATTCACTTTCTGTTTTTTTTTTTTTTTTCAACGAACAATTAAAGACTCAACGTATGAATTAATTGATTGTACAATTAGTTCAGTGTGTAATCTACTGGCGGTCATACGAGAGAGAGATGACCAGTGAACGCGCTGTACGACTGGACTGTGTTGCTATGGCGATAGAATAAGCTAGTAGACTGGCACTTATTGTTTTGTTTTTTAAGAGGTTTGTTGTCATGCTCAGACGTAGCATAGGAGGACATATTTTGATAAGTAATTGATTGTTAATGTTTTCTGTTTTGTTAGCATCTCGGTGACGTCATAGGTTTGGATACGGAAGTACGTTTGTGCCAAAAATATTGACATTTTTTTATTTCAATAGTAGTAGTAATGATCAAAAAGCACTTGAATCTAACTGTGACAAGATTGCTAACCTTTGTGTGTTGTTGTTTTTTAGTTCTTGTTTGTTACACTTATAAATAAAATAAATTGTCCGCAGAATTTTACTTTTATTTTTTATTTTTTTTAGCTAAGGAAAAGTTAATATTTTGAAATAATTCTTTTTTTATTATTCTTTTTTTTACAACAAGCTATAGCTGAAATTATAAGCTTCAACTTCATCTTACTAATTACTTACTTTCTTATATTCAGCTAGTCAATTAGCATCAGCTCATTACATGACATTATTCATTACAAATAAAACACTTTTGGATGATAATTAAGAGACGTATGAAATAAATGTGATAAAATTGGCAGTTGTGGAACCAACCAATATGAGTCAATAATGATGTTTATTAAAGTGTTTATTAACGGCATTTCCAAGTGAATTTGATATTTTTGGCACAAACGTGATTCCATACGTTTCCAAGTGAATTTGATATTTTTGGCACAAACGTTCTTCCGTACATAAATAACACATGAATGTACATAAAGTGTCTGTGCCTGTGAGAGCATGTGAGCGCGGATGGACCACGGCGTTTGTAAAGCTTTTCCTCTGTATCCCTGAACATCGTTAAAATGACCGGAATTCAGAATATTAAACAGAATTTTTGTAGTTTTGACCAAGTTTTATTTTAATGCCTTTTTTTTTTACGACGTACATTTTTTACCTCGTGTCCTGGTAATCACGACTAGTTTAAGGATGTAGTCGCTTGAGATAAGAAAATACATGTGTCAATGTGTTAAATACGTTTAACTAGCTCAAAGTACGTAGTGTTGAATATGTTTGACTTAGTTTTGACGACTAAAATTGGATTTACCTATGGAACAAGCATTATTCCACTTCAAATATGGAAAAAACAGCAATAAAATAAAAAAAAAAATACACTAAATATATAAAAATACATTATAGTTAAAATAAGAAAAGCACACTACTCAAATAAACACGTTTCTCTTACTAAAGATATTTCAGATTTAAGAAATTCTCCAAATGAAACTATGTATTGGAACTATCCAGATTTTATCTTTATTTTTTTAAATAAGGTCGAGGTTATTTTATTACTTGGTTTACAGATCCGCCGCACTTAGATGATTGATTTCAACAAAATAATATATATATTTTTTTTTATAAAGTACCGCCGACAACGCAAAATAGTATTAAATTAAATATTAAAAGCGGTATTAAGTCAAAAGATAAGAGCGCGTGAAGCAATTTTTCGTCTCTCTGTCTGCTGCGCGCCTTTATATCGCAAATACACATTTTAAACCCGTTTACCACATTTTCTCCAGCACATTTTGCCGTGACTAAGGGCGCACACTTAGAAGCGTCAGTTCTACTGATGCAAAACACGCTAAATCTACAGTTACACGCTCCTGCACGCCGCGGCTCCTCCCCCTCTCCTCCCGTGGTGCGTTTGTACAAACCCGGAAGAAAAAATCTTTTGAAATTGAAATGATATTTTTATTTCGTCCGCCTGTTCAATATATTTAATTTAAAAATCTGTAAACCAAGAAATAAAATAATTGCGTTCTAAGTAGTGTTGAATATGTTTGACTTAGTTTTGACGACTAAAATTGGATTTATCTTTGGAACAAGCATTATTCCACTTCAAATATAAAAAACAGCACTTCCACTTATAAGAAAGCAAATTTTCACTTCTAATCAAATTTTAAAAAATACACTAAATATATAAAAATACATTACAGTTAAAATAAGAAAAGCACACTAGACATTTCAGATTTAAGAAATTCTAGAAATGAAGCTACGTATTTGAACTACCCAGATTTCTTTTTTGATTTTTTTTTTCAAAAAGTCACGCTAATAAATAAGTCCTTAATCGAAAATGGTCAAAACTACACAAATTGAGTCATTTGAACTTCTTTAGATTTAGAATGTTTCCAGTGTAAGACATCTGTACGCTCCATTTGTTCCACAGTTTTTTGTTTTTTACTCATCTCTGGAGCGACAGGGGAGCCACATAAAGACGCTTGGTAATATAAAGGGCATTTGACACTATATTTTATACTGCTCGATCGATGAATGCTAAGTCCACGTTTGTTTAGCGCACGGCACGAGGACTCAACGGTGTGTAAATATCCTTCTGCGGCCCCTGTACCTGTAAATATAGTGTAAAGCTAACACTGTTTGTTTGAAAAGCCTTATAGTTGTTTCAAGAAAAATACATTGCAGCAGCTAAGTACACCCCGACCATAAGATTTGCACGGGGACACCGCTTTTGAATTCGGAGCGCCCCTGCTGGCCTTTGATGGTATTGCGTCCGGATAAACGCCGCAGACAAAGAAACAGACACAAAGACGCTGCATTTGCCTTACAGTTTTAATGTATTATAATGTTATTTTTATTATTGAATCCACTAATTCTGCTGTACATTTTTTAAGCAAAGTAATTTCTAATGTGCGGCTCAAAATTTGAAGAAAAACAATCAACTAAAACTGAAGCTAAATGAATCTCTAGTACACTAAATTCGTACGCATAAGTCATATTAGTTTAGTTATTCTTCACTTATTATGCCTGTATTATTTAATGTATGTGTTTTCTGACTGGATTCATGCTTTTTTCTAATGTCAAGCTAAATATTTGCCGGTAGAATAGAAATGTAATAGATAAATTGCATTGGAAAAAGATATAAATAAATCATAATAGTACATTGCTATAAAACTGGTCAGAAAAATATTGAAAAATGTAAATAATTCAGGCAAACTAAGTGAAAAAACTTGTCAAATCTTCTCAAATGAATACATTGATACTAAGTAATAAAGTAGATTTTCATGTTTGCAGTATAAGAAGCAGAAAAACACACAGGTTCTTGCTCATATAGCGGTGTCCCCTGCGAGGCGTGGCTCTGTGCCCTTCTATGCAACGTCCAGGTGTGCTGTTAGACCTGTATGTAGACTGTAATCACTGCCTTTTAGACACTGTGAATTTTTGGTATCCTATATTTTTGTATATTGTACATTATAAAGGATAATAAACCTTGATGCCAACACAAAAGCTGTGCCTGAGAATCCATCCGGAATGATGGTTTTTATTCATTATAAAACACAGGTTTAAATGATCAGCGATGAATCAATCAACTCAATTCTGTACAATATATACAGCGCTTTATAAATATATACATTATTTGTAATTATATATATATATATATATATATGTGTGTTGGTATGTGGAATGGGAACTCCTCGTCCATCAAAGGTTACTCTGCCTTGCCCATTTGTTTTAAATATATTTAGTAGAGTAGATGTCCAAACGAGCAATGCATTGGTACAATTTAGATATTATTCCCCTTGTAAGTTCTGATTTATAAGCTTTGATAAAGGCGACCACAACGCAGGATTCACGCCGCAAAAACGCTCAAAACACATAGCAAAAACGCTGGACGCAAAGACACGCGTCCATATAGACTTTGAATGTAAACTGGACGCTTTGACGCGGAGGTATGAACGGGCCATTAGACTCCAAAAGTGGAGGACAGGAGGGGAACCAGGACAGGAGGAGAGACAGAGGAGGGACAGAGGAGGGACAGAGGAGAGACAGAGGAAAAGACAGAGGAGGGACAGAGGAGGGACAGAGGAGAGACAGAGGAGAGACAGAGGAAAAGACAGATGAGGGACAGAGGAGAGACAGAGGAGGGACAGAGGAGGGACAGAGGAGAGACAGAGGAAAAGACAGAGGAGGGACAGAGGAGGGACAGGAGGGACAGAGGAGAGACAGAGGAGAGACAGAGGAGAGACAGAGGAGGGACAGAGGAGAGACAGAGGAGGGACAGAGGAGGGACAGAGGAGAGACAGAGGAAAAGACAGAGGAGGGACAGAGGAGGGACAGGAGGGACAGAGGAGAGACAGAGGAGAGACAGAGGAGGGACAGAGGAGAGACAGAGGAAAAGACAGAGGAGGGACAGAGGAGGGACAGAGGAGAGACAGAGGAAAAGACAGAGGAGGGACAGAGGAGGGACAGAGGAGGGACAGAGGAGAGACAGAGGAGGGACAGAGGAGGGACAGAGGAGAGACAGAGGAAAAGACAGAGGAGGGACAGGAGGGACAGAGGAGAGACAGAGGAGAGACAGAGGAGGGACAGAGGAGAGACAGAGGAGGGACAGAGGAAAAGACAGAGGAGGGACAGAGGAGGGACAGAGGAGAGACAGAGGAGAGACAGAGGAAAAGACAGAGGAGGGACAGAGGAGGGACAGAGGAGAGACAGAGGAGGGACAGAGGAGAGACAGAGGAAAAGACAGAGGAGGGACAGAGGAGAGACAGAGGAGAGACAGAGGAGGGACAGAGGAGAGACAGAGGAAAAGACAGAGGAGAGACAGAGGAAAAGACAGAGGAGGGACAGAGGAGAGACAGAGGAGGGACAGAGGAGGGACAGAGGAGAGACAGAGGAGGGACAGAGGAGAGACAGAGGAGAGACAGAGGAAAAGACAGGAGAGACAGAGGAGGGACAGAGGAGATACAGAGGAAAAGACAGAGGAGGGACAGAGGAGGGACAGAGGAGGGACAGAGGAAAAGACAGAGGAGAGACAGAGGAGGGACAGAGGAGAGACAGAGGAGAGACAGAGGAAAAGACAGAGGAGGGACAGAGGAGAGACAGAGGAGGGACAGAGGAGGGACAGAGGAAAAGACAGAGGAGAAACAGAGGAGGGACAGAGGAGGGACAGAGGAGAGACAGAGGAGGGACAGAGGAGGGACAGAGGAGAGACAGAGGAAAAGACAGAGGAGGGACAGAGGAGGGACAGGAGGGACAGAGGAGAGACAGAGGAGAGACAGAGGAGGGACAGAGGAGAGACAGAGGAGGGACAGAGGAGAGACAGAGGAAAAGACAGAGGAGGGACAGAGGAGGGACAGAGGAGAGACAGAGGAAAAGACAGAGGAGGGACAGAGGAGAGACAGAGGAGGGACAGAGGAGGGACAGAGGAGAGACAGAGGAAAAGACAGAGGAGGGACAGGAGGGACAGAGGAGAGACAGAGGAGAGACAGAGGAGGGACAGAGGAAAAGACAGAGGAGGGACAGAGGAGAGACAGAGGAGAGACAGAGGAAAAGACAGAGGAGGGACAGAGGAGGGACAGAGGAGAGACAGAGGAGGGACAGAGGAGAGACAGAGGAAAAGACAGAGGAGGGACAGAGGAGAGACAGAGGAGAGACAGAGGAGGGACAGAGGAGAGACAGAGGAAAAGACAGAGGAGAGACAGAGGAAAAGACAGAGGAGGGACAGAGGAGAGACAGAGGAGGGACAGAGGAGGGACAGAGGAGAGACAGAGGAGGGACAGAGGAGGGACAGAGGAGAGACAGAGGAGAGACAGAGGAAAAGACAGGAGAGACAGAGGAGGGACAGAGGAGATACAGAGGAAAAGACAGAGGAGGGACAGAGGAGGGACAGAGGAAAAGACAGAGGAGAGACAGAGGAGGGACAGAGGAGAGACAGAGGAAAAGACAGAGGAGGGACAGAGGAGAGACAGAGGAGGGACAGAGGAGGGACAGAGGAGAGACAGAGGAAAAGACAGAGGAGAAACAGAGGAGGGACAGAGGAGGGACAGAGGAGAGACAGAGGAGAGACAGAAGGGACAGAGGAGAGACAGAGGGAAAGACAGAGGAGAGACAGAGGAGGGACAGAGGAGGGACAGAGGAGAGACAGAGGAGGGACAGAGGAGGGACAGAGGAGAGACAGAGGAGAGACAGAGGAGGGACAGAGGAGGGACAGAGGAGGGACAGAGGAGAGACAGAGGAGGGACAGAGGAGAGACAGAGGAGAGACAGAGGAGAGACAGAGGAGGGACAGAGGAGAGACAGAGGAGAGACAGAGGAGAGACAGAGGAGAGACAGAGGAGGGACAGAGGAGAGACAGAGGAGGGACAGAGGAGAGACAGAGGAAAAGACAGAGGAGAGACAGAGGAAAAGACAGAGGAGAGACAGAGGAGGGACAGAGGAGGGACAGAGGAGAGACAGAGGAGGGACAGAGGAGGGACAGAGGAGAGACAGAGGAGAGACAGAGGAAAAGACAGGAGAGACAGAGGAGGGACAGAGGAGATACAGAGGAAAAGACAGAGGAGGGACAGAGGAGGGACAGAGGAGGGACAGAGGAAAAGACAGAGGAGAGACAGAGGAGGGACAGAGGAGAGACAGAGGAAAAGACAGAGGAGGGACAGAGGAGAGACAGAGGAGGGACAGAGGAGGGACAGAGGAGAGACAGAGGAAAAGACAGAGGAGAAACAGAGGAGGGACAGAGGAGAGACAGAGGAGAGACAGAAGGGACAGAGGAGAGACAGAGGGAAAGACAGAGGAGAGACAGAGGAGGGACAGAGGAGGGACAGAGGAGAGACAGAGGAGGGACAGAGGAGGGACAGAGGAGAGACAGAGGAGAGACAGAGGAGGGACAGAGGAGGGACAGAGGAGGGACAGAGGAGAGACAGAGGAGGGACAGAGGAGAGACAGAGGAGAGACAGAGGAGGGACAGAGGAGAGACAGAGGAGAGACAGAGGAGAGACAGAGGAGGGACAGAGGAGAGACAGAGGAGAGACAGAGGAGAGACAGAGGAGAGACAGAGGAGGGACAGAGGAGAGACAGAGGAGAGACAGAGGAGAGACAGAGGAGGGACAGAGGAGGGACAGAGACTTAGAAGCCATGTGCCGTATGGCAAACGTGGATAGTCGGCATTTTCCAGACCACGGCTCGGCAGCCAATCAGAACCAAACCACACAAACTTTACGACCAATCAGCGCGCAGCATGCAAATTTTCACTAAACTGTCATGGCGCGGACTGTGGTAGACTATCGTCAAACGCTTCCCAGCCAGAGTTAAAAACTTTTCCAAAATGTATTATTAAAAATGACCCCGTCCTTGCCCTCGAAAATGTCCGTCCACATGTCGAAATACCCTGTCCAAAAGACCGGGGTCCCCGGCGTAGCCACTTGAGCGTGAAGGGCCTTTTGAAGTCTCCCTGCGCACTGGGGCTCACGGCCTCCGTGGCCTCCACGCACCCGGGCCAGCCCGGCAGACCCCCGGGCCTGGCACGACGTAATGTGGGCAGCTCGATCAACCTCAGGAAGGTTCACCAGCAGCCACGCCCCGGTCGGTCTTGAGGGGACGGAGGGCTGTGGCCTCGTCCCTGTCGTCAAACACCAACATCTGAATGATGTTGTCCAGGGGGAACATGGTGGGACGAGACCCGACTGTGTATGCCATGATGCAATGATAGATTTTCAAAGTTAGGGGGCAGGGGGGCCCCCTACCTAAAAAAGTTAGGTGCCCCCCAGCAATTTCAGGGGCCCACAAGCGTGCGCGGCATCGCGGCGTCATAAGAACAAGATCAATTTGTTGTTTTAAACCTCGTTATTAGCATGTAAAACAATTTAAAGTACTTTTATCTTTTCTTTGATATGAAGGAAGAGCACAAATACTGAATCATATAAACCAGAGATCATGATCTTTAAAACTGTTTAATATAATAATGTTTCTTGGATATAAATAAATACTGTTTACAGCATTTGACACAAGAAGATCTTATATGTTCTGCAGCAGGAATAAATAAAATCACAGTCTTCAAAATAGACACAGATCTTATGTTTTATAATAAATATTCTGAATCATAATCTTCTTGTCAGGGACAAATCAAGTCTCAGTATTGTTCAAATAGAAGCTGTAAGAGTTCAATACCAAAGCTTGACAAATAAATACTTGTGGCTTGTTGAATCCCTTTTGAGGAAAAGCCAAACACACCGTGCAATACAACAATCCTGCTCCTGTCAGACTGTTGCAGGGGACAGGTGTGTCCCACCACTCCATATACTGTCTGTCCCACCACTCCATATACTGTCTGTCCCACCACTCCATATACTGTCTGTCCCACCACTCCATATACTGTCTGTCCCACCACTCCATATACTGCCTGTCCCACCACTCCATATACTGTCTGTCCCACCACTCCATATACTGCCTGTCCCACCACTCCATATACTGTCTGTCCCACCACTCCATATACTGTCTGTCCCACCACTCCATATACTGCCTGTCCCACCACTCCATATACTGCCTGTCCCACCACTCCATATACTGTCTGTCCCACCACTCCATATACTGCCTGTCCCACCACTCCATATACTGCCTGTCCCACCACTCCATATACTGCCTGTCCCACCACTCCATATACTGTCTGTCCCACCACTCCATATACTGTCTGTCCCACCACTCCATATACTGTCTGTCCCACCACTCCATATACTGCCTGTCCCACCACTCCATATACTGCCTGTCCCACCACTCCATATACTGCCTGTCCCCCACTCCATATACTGCCTGTCCCACCACTCCATATACTGCCTGTCCCACCACTCCATATACTGCCTGTCCCACCACTCCATATACTGCCTGTCCCACCACTCCATATACTGCCTGTCCCACCACTCCATATACTGCCTGTCCCACCACTCCATATACTGCCTGTCCCACCACTCCATATACTGTCTGTCCCACCACTCCATATACTGTCTGTCCCACCACTCCATATACTGCCTGTCCCACCACTCCATATACTGCCTGTCCCACCACTCCATATACTGTCTGTCCCACCACTCCATATACTGTGTGTCCCACCACTCCATATACTGCCTGTCCCACCACTCCATATACTGCCTGTCCCACCACTCCATATACTGTCTGTCCCACCACTCCATATACTGCCTGTCCCACCACTCCATATACTGTCTGTCCCACCACTCCATATACTGTCTGTCCCACCACTCCATATACTGTGTGTCCCACCACTCCATATACTGTCTGTCCCACCACTCCATATACTGCCTGTCCCACCACTCCATATACTGTCTGTCCCACCACTCCATATACTGCCTGTCCCACCACTCCATATACTGTCTGTCCCACCACTCCATATACTGTCTGTCCCTGTCTGTCCCACCACTCCATATACTGTCTGTCCCACCACTCCATATACTGCCTGTCCCACCACTCCATATACTGTCTGTCCCACCACTCCATATACTGTCTGTCCCTGTCTGTCCCACCACTCCATATACTGTGTGTCCCACCACTCCATATACTGTCTGTCCCACCACTCCATATACTGTCTGTCCCACCACTCCATATACTGTCTGTCCCTTTCAGTCTTCTCATAATCATTTTTTTTTTTTTCTTCTGTTCTTCTGTAACTTTTTGTCTTTTGGGTGGGGGGGTGGTACTTACACATCGACATACAGTTTTTGTTGTAAACAACTTTACTCAGTCCGTTATTCAGTCTTCACTTTTGCCGGAAAATTACACCGGCCATTTCCGAGGAGACACGAACGCGACACGAACGCAGCGGCCAATCAGAAGCCCGCTTTCATGGACCCCGCTCGGCCAATGAGAAGCGAGAAGACTGCGAAGTGGGCATGTCTGTCAAAACGAAACTTAAGTGATGAAAATGCCCCGAATATGGCCAAATTACTAGTTAAATCTTGATTTTAGATACAGGGGCACGGCGGGCCCGCGGTTTGAATTAGGAGGGGGCCCGCCGGAGATTTGACTGCTTGCGGGCCCCGGGCCCCCGTCTATTTCGCGGCCAGCGCTGTGAGGGTCAGTACCTGGTTGAAATATTGGTGGAGCAGTCAGCCGGACAGGTACGAGGCCGCTCCATTCGACTATGACCTCAGATCAGACGAGATTACCCGCTGAATATTTAAAAAACTGCACATAGTTGTTGCTCTGGACGGCACTGAGCACCCGAAGAGCAAACTGCACCTCAGAGTGAGGGAGCTCACTGTGGAGCCGCTGCTCCTCCCTGAAAAAAACAAGACAATTATTATGAAACCCGAGCCCCAAGTTACAGTTTGTGTTTTGTAGAGATACAACAATATATTGACCCATATTGACCCTCGAGTCTGGACCATGAGCACAGACACTAAAGGACACACCCCCTGAGTCTGGACCATGAGCACAAACACTAAAGGACACACCCCCTGAGTCTGGACCATGAGCACAAACACTAAAGGACACACCCCCTGAGTCTGGACCATGAGCACAAACACTAAAGGACACACCCCCTGAGTCTGGACCATGAGCACAAACACTAAAGGACACACCCCCTGAGTCTGGACCATGAGCACAAACACTAAAGGACACACCCCCTGAGTCTGGACCATGAGCACAAACACTAAAGGACACACCCCCTGAGTCTGGACCATGAGCACAAACACTAAAGGACACACCCCCTGAGTCTGGACCATGAGCACAGACACTAAAGGACACACCCCCTGAGTCTGGACCATGAGCACAGACACTAAAGGACACACCCCCCTGAGTCTGGACCATGAGCACAAACACTAAAGGACACACCCCCTGAGTCTGGACCATGAGCACAAACACTAAAGGACACACCCCCTGAGTCTGGACCATGAGCACAAACACTAAAGGACACACCCCCTGAGTCTGGACCATGAGCACAAACACTAAAGGACACACCCCCTGAGTCTGGACCATGAGCACAGACACTAAAGGACACACCCCCTGAGTCTGGACCATGAGCACAAACACTAAAGGACACACCCCCTGAGTCTGGACCATGAGCACAAACACTAAAGGACACACCCCCTGAGTCTGGACCATGAGCACAAACACTAAAGGACACACCCCCTGAGTCTGGACCATGAGCACAAACACTAAAGGACACACCCCCTGAGTCTGGACCATGAGCACAAACACTAAAGGACACACCCCCTGAGTCTGGACCATGAGCACAAACACTAAAGGACACACCCCCTGAGTCTGGACCATGAGCACAGACACTAAAGGACACACCCCCTGAGTCTGGACCATGAGCACAAACACTAAAGGACACACCCCCTGAGTCTGGACCATGAGCACAAACACTAAAGGACACACACCCTGAGTCTGGACCATGAGCACAGACACTAAAGGACACACCCCCTGAGTCTGGACCATGAGCACAGACACTAAAGGACACACCCCCTGAGTCTGGACCATGAGCACAGACACTAAAGGACACACCCCCTGAGTCTGGACCATGAGCACAGACACTAAAGGACACACCCCCTGAGTCTGGACCATGAGCACAAACACTAAAGGACACACCCCCTGAGTCTGGACCATGAGCACAGACACTAAAGGACACACCCCCTGAGTCTGGACCATGAGCACAAACACTAAAGGACACACCCCCTGAGTCTGGACCATGAGCACAAACACTAAAGGACACACCCCCTGAGTCTGGACCATGAGCACAAACACTAAAGGACACACCCCCTGAGTCTGGACCATGAGCACAAACACTAAAGGACACACCCCCTGAGTCTGGACCATGAGCACAAACACTAAAGGACACACCCCCTGAGTCTGGACCATGAGCACAAACACTAAAGGACACACCCCCTGAGTCTGGACCATGAGCACAAACACTAAAGGACACACCCCCTGAGTCTGGACCATGAGCACAAACACTAAAGGACACACCCCCTGAGTCTGGACCATGAGCACAAACACTAAAGGACACACCCCCTGAGTCTGGACCATGAGCACAAACACTAAAGGACACACCCCCTGAGTCTGGACCATGAGCACAGACACTAAAGGACACACCCCCTGAGTCTGGACCATGAGCACAGACACTAAAGGACACACCCCCTGAGTCTGGACCATGAGCACAAACACTAAAGGACACACCCCCTGAGTCTGGACCATGAGCACAAACACTAAAGGACACACCCCCTGAGTCTGGACCATGAGCACAAACACTAAAGGACACACCCCCTGAGTCTGGACCATGAGCACAAACACTAAAGGACACACCCCCTGAGTCTGGACCATGAGCACAAACACTAAAGGACACACCCCCTGAGTCTGGACCATGAGCACAAACACTAAAGGACACACCCCCTGAGTCTGGACCATGAGCACAAACACTAAAGGACACACCCCCTGAGTCTGGACCATGAGCACAGACACTAAAGGACACACCCCCTGAGTCTGGACCATGAGCACAAACACTAAAGGACACACCCCCTGAGTCTGGACCATGAGCACAGACACTAAAGGACACACCCCCTGAGTCTGGACCATGAGCACAGACACTAAAGGACACACCCCCTGAGTCTGGACCATGAGCACAAACACTAAAGGACACACCCCCTGAGTCTGGACCATGAGCACAGACACTAAAGGACACACCCCCTGAGTCTGGACCATGAGCACAAACACTAAAGGACACACCCCCTGAGTCTGGACCATGAGCACAAACACTAAAGGACACACCCCCTGAGTCTGGACCATGAGCACAAACACTAAAGGACACACCCCCTGAGTCTGGACCATGAGCACAAACACTAAAGGACACACCCCCTGAGTCTGGACCATGAGCACAAACACTAAAGGACACACCCCCTGAGTCTGGACCATGAGCACAAACACTAAAGGACACACCCCCTGAGTCTGGACCATGAGCACAAACACTAAAGGACACACCCCCTGAGTCTGGACCATGAGCACAGACACTAAAGGACACACCCCCTGAGTCTGGACCATGAGCACAGACACTAAAGGACACACCCCCTGAGTCTGGACCATGAGCACAGACACTAAAGGACACACCCCCTGAGTCTGGACCATGAGCACAAACACTAAAGGACACACCCCCTGAGTCTGGACCATGAGCACAGACACTAAAGGACACACCCCCTGAGTCTGGACCATGAGCACAAACACTAAAGGACACACACCCTGAGTCTGGACCATGAATGCTGTAAGACTTGGACAAAATAATTTAATATAAAAAGCAAAGTTTAAAAGACAATTAAATGTATAGTAGTAAATTATACACATTCACAAACCGGAGCGACAAGGTGCAACGTCAAACAATTAAATCATAATGAATAATAGTAAAAATGTGAACTACGAGAAAATAAGTCCAGTGGTCCAGTAAGTCCACGAATAAAATTGGCTTAAAGTTTCCGGTATTTATAATTTTGACTTAGTTTGGTGGTAAAGAACCTGTGGTCAATATTTATCATAATTTTACTTCCGTTAAGTTGCAGTTTGTGAAGAAAAAATAAGGGTTTAAAAAGACAGGAAGTAGAGCTGAATCCCTCTGTGATGTCATCAATATGCGACGAGACACTGATACACTTTTGACACTTTAAAAAGTGTTCTATGGTATTATTGTTTGTCAAATCATAACTTGTGAATAACATTTATATGGATTTTGGCTCTTGTTTACAGTCTGGTTGCTAGGTAACAGGTGTGGAATGTCCAACCAGGAAGTACAATTATAAACTTTACAAAATGGGGTCAAATGAGCAAAATGTTCATTAAAATCTGAACTATGCTTGTGTTTTAATGATGGAGCCCAGTGTGAGTCTATGAAATAAACTAATATGTGGCATAATCGAGTACACGGAGTTTAGACATTCTTCTAAGTTAGAGAGTTGAAATGTTTAGACAAACTGTGGTATTATAAAAGAAATATATGTATGTATTTATTTTTTATTGTTGTATATTTGTATAGGGTTTAGGGGGTTAAGGTAAGGGTTGTTTTTGATGTTTTTTATTGGTGTTTTATTTGGGTTTCTCTTTTTGACTTATATATTCCCATGTGGGACAATAAAGGATGATCTTATCTTATATGTTGTTTCATCATTGTTCATTGTTTTATGTTGCACTGAATCATCAAAACACGTTCTTGTGTTTGTGAATTCTGTTCATTGACAATGAGAATAAACCTTTTCTGATTCTGATCATGTTCTGTTTTTATATTTGTTTTTTTTTTTATATACAATAATATATAAATCTCCTGTGGTCCACACAAGCCCAGGACGTCTGAACAGAGTGAGAGCTCATCACCAGCAGCAGCAGCAGCAGCAGCGCATTAACACCACCTACTGTAGTTATGCATCTACACAGTAATAATAATAATAATAATAATAATAATAATAATAATAATAATAATAATAATAATAATAATGACATACTGGTCGGGAGGTGAACCAAAGATCCAGAACTGTTGTGCATTTTGTAGAAGAAGGTATGAGTCAGTTTGTAAGCTAGCGATCTTTACTTTCTCCAGTCGCGCTTTGTGAACGACTAAAAGATTCTTCCACTTATTTTCACTAATACAACCGGAAGAATGATTCCGCTCAGGCAGACTTCAGGAATAGAGTAAATAGACTTTAAAACTCATTAGTGTGAACTCACCTTCGTGTCTCCACCTGAAACTATTCTCCCGTCTCTCGCCCATCGTGACATTCAGTCCGTACTGATGAACGCCGTGGCCTCGTCCCCGTCGTCAAACATCAATGTCCGAACGATGTTGTCCAGGGGGAACATCGTGGGACGAGACCCGACTGTATAGGCCGTGTTTATGACCATTAAGCTCTAAAACATATACAAGAATACCTTTTTTATAACATATACAGCTACATTATTGAATCAAAATGTTAAGAATATTTATTTGTACATATTCTACATCTAGAAAGCTCCAGTCACCATTTTTCAATCTTATTTAGTTATACGGCTGCAACGATTTAATAATATCCAACTCGACTCAACATAATAACAGACCATAAACAAACAATACTGCGCTAATAAACATGTCACACGCGCGCACACGTCATGAAAACACGTCATCAAAGAACAAGCGCCTTTGAATGACGTCAAAACTCAGACTGTTTCTAGGAGTTTTGTTGTTGTTTTATGGCGGTTGGGGCCAACAACAACAACAACAAACCCCAAACCTGCCTGACAACAGCCCTTTGCTAAGCGCCTGAACTCATGACTTTAAATACTGCACGTGGCGAAAACGAGACCACGTGACACGACGCAAACAACAAACACGCTTTACTCCAACTCTTTTGAACTCTTCCTGTTTGTTCACAGTCTTAACCTTTACAAACAGATCACATTCAAACCACGTCAGTGAAATAAGTTTTACTGTCAAACCTGTGAAAGACGAGGAGACGTGTTTATCCTCCACGTGTTTGATTCTGAGCCGCGCATGCGCAGTGTTTCGGCCCCGCAGGTGCGCGAGAGCTCCCTCTGCTGGTAACATATACCACAATACAGTGATCCCTCGTTTGTCGCGGGGGTTACGTTCCAAGAAGAACCCGCGGGAGTCGAAATCCGTGAAGTAGAAACCTTTATTTTTTACAGTTATTATACAATGAAATACTCCATAAAACATTGAAGCTCACGCGCGCGCTCTCACCGGCCTCGCAAACTTCAATTTGGCAAGCGGTTTTACGTACGTGTACATATTAATACATAACGTTATTGACACACAGGTAGAGCAGACGCGGAGAGACTGTTTAGCCAATCAGAATGCAGAACACAATGCATGATGAAAATCCGCGAAGCAGCGAGACCGCGAAAAGTGAACCACGTTATAGCGAGGGATCACTGTACACGACACAGCCAAATACAACTAAATAAAGGAGGAGTCTGTTTCTTCAATACACTTTAAATATAGCATTTCCCCCTTTATTGTAGTAAAGATTTTTTATAACAAAATAGTTATAACAGACAATATAAGAGTCTGGACCATGAGTCTGGACTGAGGCTCTCCCTGTGGTCACTGGACTCTGTTGTTGCTTTTAAGGCTCCAAACCTTTTATTCAGTCAGGCCTTTTAATGACTTGGCTTTAGGGACTGATTGGACTGTTTATTGTTGTATGTGTATTGCTCATTGTACGTTTTGTGTTTCACTATTTTATTCTGTGTTTTTGTGAAGCACTTTGTGACTTCTGTCAAATTGATTGACTTACATAAACACATTGTATATACCATTGTATATATATATTGCCTACTGCTTAACTATGACATCACTAATATTATCTTGTCATGCACGACACACTCAAAGCCTTCTTGCTTATACAGTGGCTCTCATGAATCAATACTGCAGTGAAAATGGTGTGTATTTGTGTGTATATTTCTTGGTGGTATTTCTGACCCTGTGCGCACAGCTCTGGTCCTGCCGTACACAGCTCTGGTCCTGCCGTACACAGAGCTGCTGGTGACAAATGCGACGGATGAAAATCAGCATCATTTGAATAAAACGCACTGAAATATTCATGTTTCAACTGGCCTGACCCATGGAATTTATGGCAAAAGGTAGTGTTTATCTGAAGAGGAAATCACACAAAAAGACAAACATTTCTTTTATTATTCTTTGATCTCATTAAAAAACAGTAGGCAGGTTCAAAGGGCACGGCCTGAGGGACTGGAGACGGAGGCGCCGGAGACAGACGCACCGGAGACAGAAGCACCGGAGACGGAGGCGCCGGAGACAGAAGCACCGGAGACAGAAGCGGCGGAGACAGAGGCGCCGGAGACAGAAGCGCCGGAGACAGAAGCGCCGGAGACAGAAGCACCGGAGACAGAATCACCGGAGACAGAAGCGCTGGAGACAGAATCACCGGAGACGGAAGCGCTGGAGACAGAAGCACCGGAGACGGAAGCGCTGGAGACAGAAGCACTGGAGACGGAAGCTGCGAAAGAGAGATGAAAGAAACGCGTAAGAACAGAACTAACAAGAAGATCTGCGACGATGAATCGACTCATAGTCACATTTTGATCATCTGGACGATACGGATGACAAAACCTATTTTCTGTGTGTTCACTAATACAACCGGAAGAATGACCACGCCGGGTGGTACCTTCGTAGACCCTGGCCTGGCGCACGTCTCTGTACTGGCTCTGGGCATCGAAGCTGCAGACTGGCCGGTGCTGAGGGGGACTCGGGAGCGGCTCTCCGTTGACCACTTCCCCGATCAGCACCGTGCGCTTGGCCATGACCACTTCTGACCGGCGAGACCGAACGGGACGATCCGTTTGGTCACACTGGAACTTGGTCCGGTTCAACTCCACCGCGCTGGGAACAAGAGCGACGTTAGATAGACAGAAGTTTATTCCGACAATTAACGATTGAAAGGACGATTTTTTTGGCCCTTATTTCCTCGTGGCGTGGACGGCCGATTAGTCCTGCCATGTATCAATCATAAAACGCACCTATCGCTCACCTGCAGCCACGTGCGGCTCGTCCCCACGTTTCCGCGTGTCTAAGCGCATTGATCTATCATAATGTAGTTCCCTCAGTGTACGGGACAAAATGAAGACGGAGAAAGACTGACTGGCTGAAGGCTGACTCAGAAGAAGACGAAAATCTACAGAGACGAGAGATGCAATGTGATCCGTCGCGCTTCTCAAATTGCCGAAAAATCGTCCATTGCTCCTTTAAATAAATACTTAGAAACATAAAGAGGGAAATGATATTCAAATAAACAATTCAAAAACAAGTGGAAAGAGGAATGCTTATTAACCCCTCGTTTCTGTCTGATTTACTCCATAAAGCACAACGTGGCACAACATAAACGTATTTGTTTGTTTTATTCAAGCCTAATTTTGTGTCTGTGGAGCTTTTGTTTTGCTCAAATGACCTTTACAAGGTCAAATGTAAAGTTAAAGGAGTCTCTCATTGTTGCTGCGACTGTGCAGAGTTTAGCTTTAGCTTGTTTGCTAACTACAATTGGAGATACAACACACTTCAACTGCCACAGAACAATTTCCTCAAACAACAGACTCAAAAACATGTTATTTTAGGAGAAAAAGCCATAATAAATATAAGTATAATTACTGTAAGTGCAGCTGCAGGGTTCCTGTTGTTGATCTGTTTTTCTACAACTAATTAACTAACTCAATTAAATGTCCGGAACAAGCTAAATATGTAGCAGAGTGGTTGATGTTTACATTTGTTATTCAATTCTAGCAGTTCTTTTTAATTTTTAGTTGTGTTTTGAGCTTTTACAGGAGAAAACGTAATTTCTCACATTGAAATAGCTGAAATTCAGAACGCTGTGATGTCATCTGCATAAACACATTGATTTAAAACGATTTCCCACTTGGATATTTTTTAGATTGTCCCCTTGTAGTATAAATACTTTCCCTTTAATAAAATATTTCTGAAGATTTTGAGTAGTTGCTTAAAGGAATAATAGAGGATCTTTGGCGAGCAATCTGAGTCTCATTTCCTGGTGGCGTGGACAGCCGAGTAGTTCTCCCACATGTCCATCATTCCCTGCATGCTACTGCACACCTGCAGCCTCGTTCCCATTGCAGCACGTTTCCATGGCTGCGCATGCGTGGTTGAAATGCCGGTGTGTGTTTAGTGACTGTACAAAATGACCACAGAGAGATGGTAATAAACAATAAACAAAGGCACGTGTAGCAGTGCGGCTGTTGTGTGCTGAGGTTTGATGGTCTTGGAAACAACAGGAGGGTGAGTGTGTGCATTTAAAAAAGGCACTAACAGTCGCTTGAGTTCTCAACTCGGCTCTCACCCTTCGCTGACATTCAGTCCGTACAGCCTGATGAACGCCGTGGCCTCGTCCACGTCGTCAAACATCAACGTCCGAACGATGTTGTCCAGGGGGAACATTGTGGGACGAGACTCGTCTGTATAGGCCGTGTTTATGACGGTCAATGCCCGAGATCGCACCTGCGGAGAAGGCACTGTGAAACCACCTGACACACTTAAGGACACACTAAAGGACACACTTAAGGACACACGCATGGACACACTTAAAGACACACCTAAGGACACACTTAAGGACACACGCATGGACACACTTAAGGACACACTTAAGGACACACACATGGACACACTTAAGGACACACTTAAGGACACACACATGGACACACTTAAGGACACACGCATGGACACACTTAAGGACACACGCATGGACACACTTAAGGACACACTTAAGGATACACGCATGGACACACTTAAGGACACACTTAAGGACACACACATGGACACACTTAAGGACACACTTAAGGACACACACATGGACACACTTAAGGACACACTTAAGGACACACACATGGACACACTTAAGGACACACACATGGACACACTTAAGGACACACGCATGGACACACTTAAGGACACACTTAAGGACACACACATGGACACACTTAAGGACACACTTAAGGACACACACATGGACACACTTAAGGACACACACATGGACACACTTAAGGACACACGCATGGACACACTTAAGGACACACGCATGGACACACTTAAGGACACATGTATGTGAGCGTGGCGAGGGTCAGTACCTGGTTGAAGTATCGGTGAAGCAGGCAGCTGGACAGGTACGAGGCCGACCGCACAAATTTAAAAAAAATTACGTAATTGTTGGTGTTGAATGCACTGAGCACCCCAAGAGCAAACTGCACCTCAGCAGAGTGCAGGAGCTCACTGCGGAGCCGCTGCTCCTCCCTGAAAAAAACAAGACAATTATTATGAAACTCGAGCCCAAAGTTACAGTTTGTGTTTTGTAGAGGTACAACAATATATTGACTAATGTTGACTCGTCGACTGTGAAAAATAATCATAGTCGTATTTGGATCATTGTTACCAGGGTAACTATAAGAATATTTATTTGTACATATTCTCCATCTAGAAAGCCCCAGTCACCATTTTTTTTTAATCTTATTTAGTTGTAGGGCTGCAAAGATTACTCGAGCAAATCAAGTAATTTGTTAACAAAAAAGCTTTGATTATCATTTTATCGCCACGTTGAGTCGTTTAATTGACATATGAATCTGTGGCGCACAGAGCGACTTTCGTTTCACACAGAGGCTAAAGTGAACGGCACACGGAGGTTAAAGTGAACGGCACACGGAGGCTAAAGTGAACGGCACACGGAGGCTAAAGTGAACGGCACACGGAGGTTAAAGTGAACGGCACACGGAGGCTAAAGTGAACGGCACACGGAGGCTAAAGTGAACGGCACACGGAGGTTAAAGTGAACGGCACACGGAGGCTAAAGTGAACGGCACACGGAGGCTAAAGTGAACGGCACACGGAGGCTAAAGTGAACACCACACGGAGGTTAAAGTTAACGGCACACGGAGGCTAAAGTGAACGGCACACGGAGGCTAAAGTGAACGGCACACGGAGGCTAAAGTGAACAGCACACGGAGACTAAAGTGAACGGCACACGGAGGTTAAAGTGAACGGCACACGGAGGCTAAAGTGAACGGCACACGGAGACTAAAGTGAACGGCACACGGAGGTTAAAGTGAACGGCACACGGAGACTAAAGTGAACAGCACACGGAGGCTAAAGTGAACGGCACACGGAGACTAAAGTGAACGGCACACGGAGGTTAAAGTGAACGGCACACGGAGGTTAAAGTGAACGGCACACGGAGGTTAAAGTGAACGGCACACAGAGACTAAAGTGAACAGCACACGGAGGCTAAAGTGAACGGCACACTGAGACTAAAGTGAACGGCACACGGAGGTTAAAGTGAACGGCACACGGAGGTTAAAGTGAACGGCACACGGAGACTAAAGTGAACGGCACACAGAGACTAAAGTGAACAGCACACGGAGACTAAAGTGAACAGTACACGGAGACTAAAGTGAACGGCACACGGAGACTAAAGTGAACGGCACATGGAGGATAAAGTGAACGTCACACGGAGACTAAAGTAAACGGCACACGGAGGATAAAGTGAACGGCACACGGAGACTAAAGTGAACGGCACATGGAGGCTAAAGTGAACGGCACACGGAGGCTAAAGTGAACGGCACACGGAGACTAAAGTGAAAGGCACATGGAGGATAAAGTGAACGGCACACGGAGACTAAAGTGAACAGCACACGGAGACTAAAGTAAACGGCACACGGAGGATAAATTGAACGGCACACGGAGACTAAAGTGAACAGCACACGGAAACTAAAGTGAACGGCACACGGAGGCTAAAGTGAACGGCACACAGAGGTTAAAGTGAACGGCACACGGAGACTAAAGTGAACAGCACACAGAGACTAAAGTGAACGGCACACGGAGACTAAAGTGAACGGCACACGGAGGCTAAAGTAAACAGCACACGGAGGTTAAAGTGAATGGCACATGGAGACTAAAGTGAACAGCACACGGAGGCTAAAGTGAACGGCACACAGAGACTAAAGTGAACAGCACACGGAGACTAAAGTGAACGGCACACAGAGACTAAAGTGAACGGCACACGGAGGCTAAAGTGAACGGCACACGGAGACTAAAGTGAACGGCACACGGAGACTAAAGTGAACGGCACATGGAGGATAAAGTGAACGTCACACGGAGACTAAAGTAAACAGCACACGGAGGATAAAGTGAACGGCACACGGAGGCTAAAGTGAACGGCACACGGAGGCTAAAGTGAACGGCACACGGAGGTTACAGTGAACGGCACACGGAGGTTAAAATGAACGGCACACGGAGGCTAAAGTGAACGGCACACGGAGACTACAGTAAACGGCACACGGAGACTAAAGTGAACAGCACACGAAGGATAAAGTGAACGGCACACGGAGACTAAAGTGAACAGCACAGGGAGCTAAAGCTGCAAAATGACTGTAAAGTTACAGCTCAAAAATCACTGGCCTCACAAACATAAAGTCTTACAAACAAGTGTCTTATTTTAAGTGACGTGACAGAAACGCAAATTAATTAATAGCTACTGTAGAAAAAGCTTCAGTTGTTTCATCTGGACTCAGTTTACAAAAAACTAGACGTTTCGACTCGGCCTGACTTTAGGCCGGGAACTCAGATATTTATACTATTCTGTGGTAAGTCCAGCCCATTGGGCGGAGCCTTCATGTAGTGGAAAAAGTTGTTTGTTTCAACAGAAACTTACCCTCTTTGTTTCTAACGATTCTTTTGTTCACAATCCGTCCTTTAATGGGCTATTAGTCTCCCCTTTGTTTTTGTGTGACCCTGTCTCACTCGCCCTGAGGACCTGATTAGCATCCGATTGTCCTGGTCCTCTACCTCTCCAGGGCTTCAATATTCCATTATAGACTATAGGAAGGTTGAATCTTAACCCTCCATTTCTGTTTAAAGAAGGTATTTCTTTTTTAACAAAAATAGCTTCCTTAACTCCTCTTTCAAACCATCTTTTCTCCCTGCTTAAAACCTTCACCTCACCGTCTTCAAACGAGTGATTAGAGGCTTCAAGATGAAGATGCACGGCACTCTGAGGTCCTGAACTAGTATTTCTTCTGTGCTGATAAGCCTCTTGTGCAGAGGCTGTTTAGTCTCACCTATGTAACGTTCTTTACAACTTTCTTCACTACATTGGACAGAATAAACTACATTGCTCTGTTTTTGTGTTGCATCTTGTCCTTAGGATGAACCAGTTTTTGTCTTAAAGTGTTTCCTGGTTTAAAACAAACAGGGACTTCATGTTGTCTAAAAATTATCTGCAGTTTTTCCGACAGTCCAGAGACATAAGGGATAGAAACACCCTTCCTTCTCTGTTCAGTTTCCCTTTTGTCCTGCTTCTTGGTTCTCTTCACTCTGTTGAGAGCCCAGGCGGGGTAACCACAGGCTGAGAGGGCATTTCGGACATGTTTTTCTTCTTTCTTCTTGCCCTCTGAGCTGGTGGGCACACCTTGAGCTCTGTGTTGTAAGGTTCTGATCACACCCAGCTTGTGCTGTAGTGGGTGGTTGGAACTAAAGAGCAGATACTGGTCCGTGTGTGTCGGTTTCCTATATACTTCTATTTGGAGTTTCCCGTCCTCTCCTCTGATCGTGGAACAATCAAGAAAGGCCAAGCGGTTCTCCTTAGCGTCTTCTCTTGTAAACCTGATATGTGGGTCCACAGCATTGATGTGATCAGAGAAGGCTTCAGCTCTTGATTGTTACAAATTCATCATCGACGTAGCAAAGCCAAAGCTTTGGGGCGGAGCATGAGAAGGAGGCCAGTGCCTTCTTCTCAAAGTGCTCCATGTACAGGTTGGCCACTATGGGAGAGACGGGCGAGCCCATGGCACAGCCATGAATCTGTCTGTAAAATTGTCCCCGGAATTGAAAGTAAGTGGTGTTCAGACAGATGTCCAACAGTTTACATATGTGTTCAGGTGTCAGTTTGGTCCTTTCCTGTAGGGTGGTGTCTTCCTGCAGTCTGATCCTCACCGCTGCTACTGCATCAGAGGTCAGATGCAGGTGAACAGGGACACAACATCATATGAAACTATGAGGTCATCTGGGTCCAGTTGGAGATGTTTCACTTTATCCACAAAGTTATGTGTGTTTTCCACATGATGTTCTGAATTCCCCACAAGTGGAGCCAATATAGTTGTTAAATGCTTGGCCACATTGTAAGTGATGGAATCTGTGCTGCACACTATGGGTCTGAACATCTCTTTTGTGTATTTTTGGAAGGCCATAAATGCATGGCATGGCTTCCCCAGGATACAGTCTGTAATACAGAGGCCGGTCTATCACTTCCTCTCTTTCCTGCTTTTGTAAACAGTCTTTCACTTTCATCTTGGAGCCACCGGTCGGATCTCTTTTCAAGGCTTTTTAAGGCTAGCTCGTTAGAAACAAAGACGATAAGTTTCTGTTGAAACTAACAACTTTTTCCACTTCAGGAAATGGGCTGGACTTACCACAGAATAGTAATATCTGAGTTCCCGGCCTAAACTCGCTTATTGACAATGACTCTTGGATGAGAGTCGAAACGTCTAGTTTTTCTAACTGAGTCCAGATGACTACAACTGAAGCTTTTTCTACAATGGAACACTCCTGGACGAATGAGGCGTTACACCCACATTAATATCTACTGTAACTGTTCACAAACAGTCTGCTGACAGGTTAATTAGCCCTTTATATGTATTCTTTATAGACAAACAGAACAGTTTGGACTGGTGAAGTGAAATGCTGCCGTTTTGGGAACATTAAGAATAAAATGTGTTATTTTAAGCAGAAACTCCTTATTTGTTATTTGTTTATTACTATGAACTATAATGTTTATTTAAAAAATGATTGAATATGCTTTTATGCATATGCTTACTCGATTAATCGAAGAAAAGAATCAATAGATTACTGGGTTACTAAAATAACTGATAGCTGCTTAATAGAATAGTCCACTGCTAAATTGTTAGTTGCAGCCCAAATATCATGACAGACTTTATGGAGGGTTAGGGTTATTAGACATATGAATAAAGATGCTGTGTTATGAAACTATTCAACTATGAAAATGTTTTATAACATTGTGTTCCAATAGATCTTCTGGTAAGTGAAGGTAACTTTCATAATAGTGTTTAGTCATCATTCTCTTGCTCAACGTTGCTCTGAAAATCTTTTGTCATGTTATTGTAATATTTGTTGTAGCTATGATAAACATTGCTGCTGATTGGTCAGGACCGCCTTGAAAAAGAGGTTCTTTATCTCACATGGGACGATCCCTGTTCAATAAAAAGGTCAATTCAGTCTTTGCTGTGTCTGCGCTTCAGTAAACTTTGAGTTTACCCTAGAACGGCTCCGTGGTTGAGCTTGAGCAGGATGTTGTACTGCCTGAACTCGGCCTCTCGGGGGCAGTAGACTCCTCGGGCGGACAGGAGGCCATGTTCTCATTGTTGATGTGGTCAAACGAGAGCATGCCCGTCTCACAGAGCTGGTGAGCGCAGTGGATGTGGAACCGTGTGATCTTCTCCAATAAGAGAACAGTGTCAGGACAGCCCAGGTGCTGCTGGGTAATGTCCTACAGGAGAGAGGGACATATTCACCAACATAAGAGATCAACAAAGGCAGCAAACACCATGCAGTCTCAATTAAGGCTAAACAAGTTCAAACAACTGCAACTAATTGATTATTGAGAGAATCGTCAACTAATTCAGTAATAAAAAAAATCCTTTCCTGGTCCAAACAGAGAAGAGGTTTTATGACTCAGCACAAGGACAACGTCCATCTCATCCTCTCCTCAGTTCATCTGAACCACAAACTGGACTGGACTCACAACACAGACTGTACAGGAAGAGCCAGAGTCGGCTCTACCTCCTGAGGAGACTCAGGTCTTTTGGAGTGACAGGGCCACTCCTGTCACTCCTGAAGACCTTCTATGACTCTGTGGTGGCATCAGCTCGTGTAGGTGTGGCCTGCTGGAGCAGCAGCATCACAGAGAGGGAGAGGAGGAGGCTGGACAAAGCTCCGTCCTGGGCTGTGCTCTGGACTCGGTGGTTATGTGCAATACTGACATAACCATGTGCAATAATGCCATATTCATGTGCATATAACTGATGTAAATAAGAGTGTTTATTTTACCATTATTATTAGTATTATTTTGTCTTACGCTTTATTTTTTGCCTCAATTCCTTATTAAGAAATGAGAGGTTTTGTCTATAGGAGTTTTTGTTTATAAGAGTTCTTCTATTAAGAGTGTTTTTTAAACTTCCTATAAGTTATCTGTCCTTTCCCTCTGTATCTACCTGCGTTGCAACAACGACATTTCCCCATGTGTGGACAATAAAGGAATATCTTATCTTATCTTAAAGAAAATCAAACTGCATCATATGTGCTTAGTATAAAGTGCTCCATGGTTTAGCTCCTCCTTCATCACGGTCCAGTCTAACAGATGCACCAGAGGCACAACTATCAGAGGAAACCAGCAGGGCCCCATTCAGTGAGAGAGGCCCCCATCACTTCGGTCTTAGTTTTAACACCTCCCTGGAGTCATGCCATGTCCCTGCTTCAAGTTGTCCATCATTGTCCTTGTCCCCAAGAAGCCCCGGATCACTGGACTTAATGACTACAGACCTGTGGCGCTGACCTCCGTAGTCATGAAGTCATTTGAGCGCCTGGTCCTCCCCCACCTCAAGTCCTTCACCCCCCCTGCTGGACCCCCTGCTGGACCCCCTGCAGTTCATCTATAGAGCCAACAGGTCTGTGGACAACACCAACAACCTGGCACTCCACTTCACCCTGCAGCATCTGGACTCCCCGGGATCCTGTTTGTGGACTTCAGCCCTGCATTCAACACCATCCTCCTGCTCTGCTCCAGGACAAGCTCCCCGAGGTCAACGTGCCTGACTCCACCTGCAGGGGGAGCACTGACTCCACCTGCAGGGGGAGCGCTGACTGCACCTGCAGGGGGAGCACTGACTTCCTGACAGATTGGACACAGTGCGTGCGGCTGGAGAAGAATGTCTCGGACACACGGACCATCAGCACAGGTGCTCCACAGGGCTGTGTACTTTCTCCCCTGCTCTTCTCCCTGTACACAAACTGCTGCACCTCCAGCCACGACTCTGTACAATGAGTTAAGTTTGTGGACGACACCGCCCTCATCGGGCTCATCTCTGACGGGGATGAGTCTGTCTACAGGAGGTTGACCGGCTGGTAGTAGTATAAAACTTTTTAGGGGTACTTTGACCCCCCTTAATAGACCCCCCGCCCCCCTAAATAGACCCCCCCACCTTGTGCATGTGTTGAAAAGTGGTACTACAAGATTTTTCTTCTAATCCCCTCTGGGTTGAAGATGGGGGTTAGGGTCTTTTGTCAGCTCTGTAGTTTTGAAGTCTCATCTCAGTTTTTTACTCTAATTATATTTTAAAACACAAAGTCAATGAAAAAGGGATTTTCACGAAGGACTCTAATGGACATGTCATTCTTAGGCATTATCTTGTCGTGAGCAGATAATGCCAAAAATGTAGGGGGGAAACAACATTTGTGTCTGAACATGCCTAAACCAGTTACATGTCTACCCGGAGACATTTTGAGTTATTCGCAGATTCTGAAAGTGTGAATTCAAAGCTTTCCAATGATGTCTCACTCATGTAGATCTGATATTTGAGTAAGTTGTGGTCATTTGAATGTATACAACTCTCAAACCCATTCACTGAGAAAACGGCTTCCAAAGTTTCTCACCGGAGTGAGCCCAGAGTCACAGGGGGGCTCATTTGCATCTCATTGAGATAAGCCCTCCCCCCTGTCACACTGACACCACCTCCCCCCTACAGCTGTCACTGAAGACTCAAGAGGAGTGTTATTGATGTGAACTGGACTTGAATCAGAATTAGAAGTTACTGTATTAAAATAGAAATAAATATAAACTTGGATTACAAAAGGCCCTGAATAGAATCAAAGAATCAGAATCAGAATAGGGTTCATTGCATTTGTCGATAAACATAATTCACAGGTGATTCAGTGCAACACAAATAACAAAAGATAAGATAAGATAACCTTTAATGTTACAAGAGTTGTTTAAAGTTTAAAAAACACTCTCAATAGAAGAACTCTTATAAACAGATGCCAGGGCCAGGTATACGAACTGCAACGGGTCCATGGCTTTGAATATATGAGATATGAGATAATAGATATGATATGTACACCACCAGAGTCCAATTACATCAGAGATCACATCCTCATCCTCTTCTTCATCTGTGCAGCACTCTTCTGTGCTGTGACTCTCGGCGCTGGGCATGTGATGTCTTTTGCCTCGTCAGCACAGAAAAGCCTGATTTTTTATGCAGATAGGTCTGCCTGTCAAAGTTCAGTCCAGGTGGGACCAGGACATGGAGATTGTCAACCGGAGGCAGAACAGCTGTAGTGCGTAGTAGCTGAAATTCCACTGGTTCTGCTTTACAGTGACTTTTCGCAAGCACCACACCTGGTCTCTTGGCATCAAAGCTGTAAACAAATAACAGGACATTTAAGAAATGGCTAACTATTTCACATGAAACACTCATTAACTATTTTTATTTATTTTTTTAACACAATGTGAGAGTTTCAATATAAATACCTGAAGTGCTGATAACTCTTGATCTTTGGAAGCCGTCTGAAGAAGGGACTCAGATGCTTCTGCCAGTCCAAGTTCTTGCCGTTCCAACAAGCTGTGGGATATTGAGGTGAGACTCAGGAGAGCTGTTTTCCACTACCTGATGACAAGGGCGACAATGTAAAAAAAATGAGAACAGAATAAACATATCTTAAGCAGAGAGCAGCACTGAAGTTTTGCCAGGCTAATGTTTACACATTACAGTAGTCAAATAATATAAACTAACCTCAGCGATGTCTTCCAAAGTGTCAACCCTGGTCTTCATGTCGTCATAAGGCGCTGGTATAGCTGGCAGCCCGGTGTAAACGCTCTCTCTTCTTTCTCACACTTATTGTGCTTTATCTCCTATATTTTGTAAATATAGTTAGTATATTTTTTCTATTTTACTGCACGATAGGGACACGCGCTGGAATAGTTATAGTTTATTCAACTGTTTTTGACTTTTTTCGGCTGGATTTGAGCGTTTTTCGTTGTGTTGTTGTGACGTGAGCTAGCTCCGAGCGAGCCCACCAGCCCCCCCGCGCCCTCCGGCCGCCGCTAAAGTACGGTGTGTCGTCGGTACACGATTATATACACGTTTATATGAAAGAGGAACTTCACGAACGATCGGGACACGCACTGGAATCGCTTTAAATTAACTTGTTTTGACTTTATTCGGCTGGATTGAATGTTTTCGTCGTGTCGTGGCGATGTGTCGTGGCTCTGAGTCCCCCGGCTCCGGCCCCACCCCCCGGCCGGCGCCGTACCGCGTTTACACAAAGGAGGAACTCATGAAACTGCGGAGAACAGTCGTCTTACCCGGAGATCGTCACGTTATCCCGGCGGACATCCTAAGGAAAACGCAACGAAGCAGACGGGCTGGACGTAAACTCAGAGAGAAGAGAGGAGAAAACAGGAAGTCGGTTCCCGCCGTAGTCATGGGTAACGTGAGGTCCCTTCAAAATAAAATGACGGAAATAGCGAGCCTCATGCGGTCCCAGAGGATTTATAGGGACAGCAGCGTCTTGATTTTCATAGAGACCTGGTTAACAGCAGAAATGCCAGACTCTATTGTAGGTTTGGACAATTTTCATCTGCTGCGGGCGGACAGAACGAGAGAATGCGGGAAGAAAAGAGGTGGAGGTCTGGCGGTGTATGTGAACACGAGCTGGTCCAAACCCGAACACTGCACAGTGAAGGAGCAGCTATGTAACAAGGATATTGAACTATTGGCTATTGGCATGAGGCCATATTATCTGCCCCGGGAGTTCTCACATGTGATTTTGATCGCAGTCTATGTGGCTCCGTCTGCCAAAGCACTGCTCTCCTGCACTTGTAGGCTGCAAACACAGCATCCACAGGCTCTCTTCCTCATCTCTGGTGACTTTAACCACGCTTCTCCCTCTTCTGTTCTACCAACATACACCCAGTATGTTACCTGCCCCACCAGAGAGAATAGAACATTGGACTTGTTTTTTGCCAACACCAAGGAGGCTTATTCCTCTTCCCCCCTCCCTCCCCTGGGCAGCTCGGACCACAACCTTGTACATCTGAGGCCTGTGTATGAACCCATCGTGCGCAGGCAGCCTGTGGTGTCCCGTGAGGTGAGGATGTGGTCTGCTGAGAGCGAGGAGGCTCTGAGGGACTGCTTCAGCACCACTGTCTGGACTGAGCTTTATGACCCACATGGGGAGGACATCAACACCAACTCGGTGCAGGAGGTTGGGGACAGAAGGGTCCTGGCTAGATTCACATCTATGCTGGACCATGAGTGTCACCCCCTGCAGGACACTCTCTCCGCTCTGGAGAGCAGCTTCAGTGAGAGACTGATCCACCCTCGATGTGTGAAGGAAAGGTTCCGTAGGTCTTTCCTTCCTGCTGCTGTCAGACTTTATAACAAAAACTGTTAGTACTGAACACTCGCAATACTGACCTAACCATGTGCAATTCTGTCATATGTGCAATTGCTGTTTGAATTCATGTGCAATTCACGTGCAATTACTGTGAAATTCATGTGCAATCTATGTGCTGTCGTGACACATATTCATGTGCAATTACTGTCGTGATCACATGCAATGGTATTTATTTGTCTATGGGAGTTTTTATTTATTTATAGGAGATCTTCTACTGAAAGTGTTTTTCAGACTTCCTATAAGTGATCTGTTCTTTTCTTCTGTATCTACCTGCGTTGCACCAATGAAATTTCCCCATGTGGGACAATAAAGGAATATCTTATCTTATGATTAGATTAATACATATGACATTTGATTAAGACGTATATGTCTCTATAATTGCTATTCTGCATTTGCACTATTATTAGTACCTGCTGTGCAAAGTCAAAGCTGTAATGCATCCTGATGTCTTTGCTTGCGGGCGGTGAGGGTCCGAAAGACAGCACATTAGATTCTGTTGTAGAGATCTGTGCGTGGCCTGCAGCTTCTGATGTGTTGGAGAAGCTGTTTCCACAGTGATCTGAAGCTTGATTTACAAACTGCATGCTCACCTGAAAAACAGATGTTGCTTATGGTTAATTATACTCTAATCATTAAAACATGAAAATCACCAAAATAAATGTTTTACACTTACCACACTCCTTAGCAGACTTCACTTAGAGACCTTAATCACATGGGTTGGGAGCAACTTCACATGCCAGTCCTTACGGCCAGGATGTCGACCAGGTAGCATTATGGAATGGACTTCTGCATAGTTTTTGATAAACTCCATAACGGTGTGAATCACTTCATGGCTGATGAACCTGCGTGAATGTGGCTGTGCGCGCTTCTTCCTCAACCGTGGTGTTGCTCCATTTTCGTCATAGTGTTTGATTATGTCAGTCAGGGTGCCAATTCTGAAAAGGGGATAAAAGGATTAGGGTTAACAGTAATATGGGAATAACAAGCTTCACAGATAACAGTTCACATTGTGACGTTAACGGTGTATTTAAGATGCAAAACGCGGAGATATTGGGACATCTGCCCTCGGCTAGCGGGGCTAGCTAGCTCACTTGAGATAACACGGCTCGTAAAAGCAAAACACTTGCAGAACAGCACACCAAAACATGAACATACACTTGAGTTTAAAACGGGCGCACATTAAAGTGATTAAAAGCGGGTGTTTTAGTCGCAAAGCTTACCTGGTTCAGCCGTCCTGTTGTCTCTTCCAACACCGTCCACAGAGAGACGCACAGGAAGCTGATAATGGCCAGGCAAGCGCGTGATTGGTTCGAGTGACGCAGTGCGTGCGTGACGTGCAACGTACGTAAGCCACGTGACCAGAAGTGGTATCGGGAGTTGCAGTTTTTTTCTATTTCTAGTTTTTTTATTTTCTAAAACTAACGCAAAACACCATAAAACACACACAAAGCACAACCCACACAACCCACGGGTCAAAAAATACTACATAAGTATATAATTTGTACAGACAAAACGCCGAAAAATAACCCGATAACATAGCAAAGTTTAGCTTACAACTTAGCTCCGAATAGCTGCGTTTAGCTCCGGGCTGTGGGGCTAACAGCCGGTTTAGTCCACCATAAAACACACACAAAGCACGACCCACACAACCCACGGGCCAACCCACGCCGAAAAATAACCCGATAACATGGTGATAACAGCAAGTAGTCACATTAAGCCCGTATTGCAGAGTGCACTGAAGCAACATGTTAGCTTAGCATTAGCTCCACCGGAGCAGACAAGTAAGATTCTAAAGTGATCACGGAACCGCCTTAAAACACAGCGTTAAAGCAATAATTTAGTGGTAAAGTAAAAGTGTACCTGAGTAAACAGTTCCGTTACAATGTAGTCCAGGAAATGTAAGCTCTGAAGACTGTGCTCTGCAGACGGTCTGGAGTAAGGAGAGGAAAACACGGAGCACGCAGCTGTAGCCATGCGGATCACAGCTGATTGGTGGAAAATGTAAACAATACGTTGGCTAGAAAAAGGTGACGCCCCCCAGGAGGGCAGGAAAAAGACCCGAAAACTCCACATTTTTAACAGCTTAATGTATACGTTTAAGACAACCAATAGTGTTATCTGAAGCACACAGGGGCTTATTCACAACTTCAACTAGCACATTCTGCAAAAAAACGAAAATCACACATTTGAAAAAAAAAATCTTTTTTGGGGTTTATCTCAGTTTCACCGAGGCCGACATGTACCGGCATTAAGGCTGCTGCGCCACATATATTTCAAGACTTGAATTCTGAAATTATTGAATTACAGAAAGATTTGTTGATGTTGAGAAACTATTAGGAGAGGATTTCAATTGTACAGCTCATGATGATGTAGGCCGGTATCCAATCAGAAAAATATGAACCTGTATCTTACAGAATTCATGCATGAGATTGCACTAATTGATATTTGGAGGGCGAATAATCTACTGAATAGAGAATATACTCGGAGAAACAAAACTGGTACATTACAATCCTGAATAGACTTCTGTCTTGTCTCTGAATCTCTTTCAAATGTTGATGAGATTATTTAGAAACCTCAGCAAACAATGTTACTCACTTTAAATGTATCAACAAGTAATGAATCTGGAATGTATCAATTTGATTGGAAACTGAACATTTCTCCTTTACATAATGAAAGTGTCTGAGTTAATAAAGTGCAACATTTACAATGTGAAATACTCTTAATGTGTCAAGGATTTATTACCTTCATCCCAAAACCTCAAAAAAGACACTCTAATCTTAGATAATTGGCGTCTATAACTCATACTTAATAATGATTCCATTGATTTTTGATTGATTTTTATTTTTAGTTATATGTCTTGCAAATAAATGTTTTAAAAAAGTAATGAATGATGTCACTGAAGAATCCCAAACTGGTTTTATTATTGACACTATTAGACTTCTCCTTGACATTCAGGATCACTCAGATCTTGTATCAGAAAATAGTTTCATTCTATTATTACATTTTCAAAAACCTTCGATTCAGTCGAGCATCAGTTTTGTTCAAAACTCGTGACAAAATATGATTTTTGGTGAGCGTTTTTAAAAATCCATTTGTACCTTATATGCTTTTGGAAATAATTCAATCAAATTATTCCATGGAACAACGTATAGACTTATTATTGAACATGGCATACACCAAGGGTGCACAATTTATGCCTTCTTATTCCTATTACCCATGTGAATTTTAGCCAATTATATTAATAATAGTAGTCTTAAGGGAATCACCATGTATGAAAGTACACAAAACATACATAAATATATAAAGAGTCTAATTTAATATGACTTACAGGAGTTTAGGGCTGAACAGCCATTATATCTTTAAATGAAGCATAAGCACGACTCATATTTGCACATATGTTGCACTTATGCTAAAGCCGCTATTGACACATCGTATATAGTAGGTTTTTGTAGCGTGTCTAGCTACCATTGTGTATATAGTACGTTTGTTTTTGTTTTTTAATCTTATTGCCTATTTTTTTTTATTGTTTTTGACTTATTGGTTGTTTTATCACTGTACATTGTTTTATGTTGCACCGAATCACCAAGACAAGTTCCTATGTTTGTGAATTCTGATCATTGACAATAAACCTATTCTGTGTTTGCAGTCTTATATTTAAATCATGTTTTCTTATCCCTGCACTAAACCAAACCTAACATTTCTGTGAGTGTGATCAATAAAGGAAAGCTTTGGTTTTGAGGAAAACCCCCCATGACTCATCGAATGTGTTTAAATCACTCAGACTTTAAGAGTTGGAGGATATCTTTAGGGTGCAAATGCTTGAATAATAAGCATTTGAGATTTTGGTAAATCTTATATAGATTTTGTCAGCTAAATATTGTTCAAGCATTTGAAAAAAGGCAAAAAGGCAAAAAGGCCACATAGGACCCTCTTGCATGGTCTGTGGTTTAATACAGAAGCACATGGAGGACCGAAAATGAACACGTGCGTTGTGCAATGCGTTATTTGTGCCTTGGGATGAAAGATAGATTTACCAGCGCCATAAAATTATACGACTGTCGGCGAAATATTTGAAAAATAAAAGAATTTGGCTGATAATTTCTCTTCCTAATTATATTGTAAATATATATTTGTGTACTTTAATGCTTTTTGTAGTTTCCATGCTGATAATGTGTCATCATGTGACTATTACTTCCAGGGTCTATTATTATGAAAACTAGCCTTTTGACTCATTCAGGTACATTTACATTGTTAAGATGTTCATTAACAACAAGATGCAAAAGTCCCACATTTTTGTGCCGAGTCTGACCCCCAGACCAATGGGGGTCATTTCCCATAGATATAAAGTGTTTTTTTTATTGTTAGAACTACACGTTCCACAATCTTTTGCAGCTGCTCCTGCTCTGCTCTCTCTGCTCTCTGCTCTCTCTGCTCTGCTCTCTGCTCTGCTCTCTCTGCTCTGCTCTCTCTGCTCTCTCTGCTCTCTCTGCTCTCTCTGCTCTGCTCTCTCTGCTCTCTCTGCTCTCTCTGCTCTCTCTGCTCTCTCTGCTCTCTCTGCTCTCTCTGCTCTCTCTGCTCTCTGCTCTCTCTGCTCTGCTCTCTCTACTCTCCTCTCTCTCTACTCTGCTCTGCTCTCTCTGCTCTCTGCTCTCTCTGCTCTCTCTGCTCTCTCTGCTCTGCTCTCTCTGCTCTCTCTGCTCTGCTCCCTCTCCTCTCTCTGCTCTCTCTGCTCTCTCTGCTCTGCTCTCTCTGCTCTCTCTGCTCTGCTCTCTCTGCTCTGCTCTCTGCTCTCTCTGCTCTGCTCTGCTCTCTCTGCTCTCTCTGCTCTGCTCTGATCTCTGCTCTCTCTGCTCTCTCTGCTCTGCTCTCTGCTCTGCTCTCTGCTCTCTCTGCTCTCTCTGCTCTCTGCTCTGCTCTCTCTGCTCTCTCTGCTCTCTGCTCTCTCTGCTCTGCTCGCTCTGCTCTGCTCTCTCTGCTCTCTCTGCTCTCTCTGCTCTCTCTGCTCTGCTCTGCTCTCTCTGCTCTCTCTGCTCTCTCTGCTCTGCTCTCTCTGCTCTCTCTGCTCTCTCTGCTCTCTCTGCTCTCTCTGCTCTCTCTGCTCTGCTCTCTCTGCTCTCTCTGCTCTCTGCTCTCTCTGCTCTCTCTGCTCTCTGCTCTCTCTGCTCTGCTCTCTCTGCTCTCCCTGCTCTCTGCTCTCTCTGCTCTCTCTGCTCCCTCTGCTCTCTGTGCTCTCTGTGCTCTCTCTGCTCTGCTCTCTCTGCTCTCTCTGCTCTCTCTGCTCTGCTCTCTCTGCTCTGCACTGCTCTCTCTGCTCCGCTCTCTCTGCTCTGCTCCCTCTCCTCTCTCTGGTCTCTCTGCTCTCTCTGCTCTGCTCTCTCTGCTCTCTCTGCTCTGCTCTCTCTGCTCTGCTCTCTGCTCTCTGCTCTCTCTGCTCTCTCTGCTCTGATCTCTGCTCTCTCTGCTCTGCTCTGCTCTCTGCTCTGCTCTCTCTGCTCTCTCTGCTCTCTGCTCTGCTCTCTCTGCTCTCTCTGCTCTCTCTGCTCTGCTCGCTCTGCTCTGCTCTCTCTGCTCTCTCTGCTCTCTCTGCTCTGCTCTGCTCTCTCTGCTCTCTGCTCTCTCTGCTCTCTCTGTTCTGCTCTCTCTGCTCTCTCTGCTCTCTCTGCTCTGCTCTCTCTGCTCTCTGCTCTCTCTGCTCTCTCTGCTCTGCTCTCTCTGCTCTCTCTGCTCTCTCTGCTCCCTCTGCTCTCTGTGCTCTCTCTGCTCTCTCTGCTCTCTCTGCTCTTTCTGCTCTCTCTGCTCTGCTCTCTCTGCTCTGCTCTCTCTGCTCTCTGCTCTCTCTACTCTGCTCTGCTCTCTCTGCTCTCTGCTCTCTCTGCTCTCTCTGCTCTGCTCTCTCTGCTCTATCTGCTCTGCTCTCTCTGCTCTCTGCTCTCTCTACTCTGCTCTGCTCTCTCTGCTCTCTGCTCTCTCTGCTCTGCTCTCTCTGCTCTCTCTGCTCTGCTCTCTCTGCTCTCTGCTCTCTCTACTCTGCTCTGCTCTCTCTGCTCTCTGCTCTCTCTGCTCTCTCTGCTCTGCTCTCTGCTCTCTGCTCTCTGCTCTGCACTGCTCTGCTCTGCTCTGCTCTCTGCTCTGCTCTCTCTGCTCTGCTCTCTCTGCTCTATGCTCTCTCTGCTCTCTGCTCTCCCTGCTCTGCTCTCTGCTCTCTCTGCTCTCTCTGCTCTCTCTGCTCTCTCTTCTCTCTCTGTTCTGCTCTCTGCTCTGCTCTCTCTGGTCTCTCTGCTCTCTCTGCTCTCTGCTCTCTCTGCTCTCTGCTCTGCTCTCTCTGCTCTCTGCTCCCTCTGCTCTGCTCTCTCTGCTCTTTGCTCTCTCTGCTCTCTGCTCTCTCTGCTCTGCTCTCTCTGCTCTCTGCTCTGCTCTCTGCTCTGCTCTCTCTGCTCTGCTCTCTCTGCTCTCTCTGCTCTCTCTGCTCTCTCTGCTCTGCTCTCTCTGCTCTCTCTGCTCTCTGCTCTCTCTGCTCTTTGCTCTCTCTGCTCTGCTCTGCTCTCTCTGCTCTCTCTGCTCTCCGTGCTCTGCTCTGTTCTGCTCTCTCTGCTCTGCTCTCTCTGCTCTCTGCTCTCTCTGCTCTGCTCTCTCTGCTCTCTGCTCTGCTCTCTGCTCTGCTCTCTCTGCTCTGCTCTCTCTGCTCTCTGCTCACTCTGCTCTGCTCTCTGCTCTGCTCTCTCTGCTCTGCTCTGCTCTCTGCTCTGCTCTGCTCTCTCTGCTCTGCTCTCTCTGCTCTCTGCTCTGCTCTCTCTGCTCTCTGCTCTGCTCTGCTCTGCTCTCTCTGCTCTCTCTGCTCTCTCTGCTCTCTGCTCTCTCTGCTCTGCTCCCTGCGCTCTCTAATCTCTCTGCTCTGCTCTCTGCTCTCTCTGCTCTCTCTGCTCTCTCTGCTCTGCTCTCTCTGCTCTCTCTGCTCTCTCTGCTCTCGCTGCTCTGCTCTGCTCTCTGCTCTCTCTGCTCTGCTCTCTGCTCTCTGCTCTCTCTGCTCTCTCTGCTCTGCTCTGCTCTCTGCTCTCTCTGCTCTGCTCTCTGCTCTCTCTGCTCTACTCTCTCTGCTCTCTCTGCTCAGCTCTCTCTGCTCTCTCTGCTCTCTCTGCTCTGCTCTCTGCTCTCTCTGCTCTGCTCTCTGCTCTCTGCTCTCTGCTCTCTCTGCTCTGCTCTCTGCTCTCTCTGCTCTCTCTGCTCTCTCTGCTCTGCTCTCCCTGCTCTGCTCTCCCTGCTCTGCTCTCCCTGCTCTGCTCTCTCTGCTCTGCTCTGCTCTGCTCTGCTCTCTCTGCTCTCTCTGCTATCTCTGCTCTGCTCTGCTCTCTGCTCTGCTCTCTCTGCTCTGCTCTCTCTGCTCTATGCTCTCTCTGCTCTCTGCTCTCTCTGCTCTGCTCTCTCTGCTCTCTCTGCTCTCTCTGCTCTCTCTGTTCTGCTGTCTGCTCTGCTCTCTCTGCTCTCTCTGCTCTCTCTGCTCTCTGCTCTCTCTGCTCTCTGCTCTGCTCTCTCTGCTCTCTGCTCCCTCTGCTCTGCTCTCTCTGCTCTTTGCTCTCTCTGCTCTCTGCTCTCTCTGCTCTGCTCTCTCTGCTCTCTGCTCTGCTCTCTGCTCTGCTCTCTCTGCTCTGCTCTCTCTGCTCTCTGCTCTCTCTGCTCTCTGCTCTGCTCTGCTCTCTGCTCTGCTCTCTCTGCTCTCTGCTCCTTCTGCTCTCTCTGCTCTCTCTGATCTCTGCTCTGCTCTCTCTGCTCTCTCTGCTCTCTGCTCTGCTCTCTCTGCTCTAGTCTCTCTGCTCTCTGCTCTCTCTGCTCTCTGCTCTCTCTGCTCTGCTCTGCTCTCTCTGCTCTGCTCTGCTCTCTGCTCTCTCTGCTCTGCTCTCTGCTCTCTGCTCTCTCTGCTCTGCTATGCTCTCTGCTCTCTCTGCTCTGCTCTCTGCTCTCTCTGCTCTACTCTCTCTGCTCTCTCTGCTCAGCTCTCTCTGCTCTCTCTGCTCTCTCTGCTCTGCTCTCTGCTCTCTGCTCTCTGCTCTCTCTGCTCTGCTCTCTGCTCTCTGCTCTCTCTGCTCTGCTCTCTGCTCTCTCTGCTCTCTCTGCTCTCTCTGCTCTCTCTGCTCTGCTCTCTCTGCTCTGCTCTCTCTGCTCTCTCTGCTATCTCTGCTCTGCTCTGCTCTCTTTGCTCTGCTCTCTCTGCTCTCTCTGCTCTCTCTGCTCTCTCTGCTCTCTCTGCTCTCTCTGCTCTGCTCTCTCTGCTCTCTCTGCTCTGCTCTGCTCTGTCTGCTCTCTCTGCTCTTTCTGCTCTGCTCTGCTCTCTCTGCTCTCTCTGCTCGCTGCTCTCTCTGCTCTGCTCTCTCTGCTCTCTCTGCTCTCTCTGCTCTCTGCTCTCTCTGCTCTCTCTGCTCTCTCTGCTCTCTGCTCTCTCTGCTCTCTCTGCTCTGCTCTCTCTTCTCTCTCTGCTCTCTCTGCTCTCTGCTCTCTCTGCTCTGCTCGCTCTGCTCTCTCTGCTCTCTCTGCTCTCTGCTCTCTCTGCTCTGCTCTGCTCTCTCTGCTCTCTGCTCTCTCTGCTCTCTCTGCTCAGCTCTCTCTGCTCTCTCTGCTCTCTCTGCTCTGCTCTCTGCTCTCTCTGCTCTCTCTGCTCTCTCTGCTCTGCTCTCTCTGCTCTGCTCTCTGCTCTCTGCTCTCTGCTCTGCTCTGCTCTCTCTGCTCTCTGCTCTCTCTGCTCCCTCTGATCTCTCTGCTCTGCTCTCTCTGCTCTGCTCTCTGCTCTCTTTGCTCTCTCTGCTCTCTGCTCTGCTCTGCTCTCTCTGCTCTCTGTGCTCTGCTCTCTGCTCTGCTCTCTCTGCTCTCTCTGCTCTCTCTGCTCTGCTCTGCTCTCTGCTCTCTCTACTCTCTGCTCTCTCTGCTCTGCTCTCTCTGCTCTCTCTGATCTCTGCCCTCTCTGCTCTCTCTGCTCTGCTCTGCTCTCTGCTCTCTCTGCTCTCTGCTCTCTCTGCTCTGCTCGCTCTGCTCTCTCTAATCTCTCTGCTCTCTCTGCTCTGCTCTCTCTGCTCTCTCTGCTCTCTGCTCTCTCTGCTCTCTCTGCTCGTTGCTCTCTCTGCTCTGCTCTCTCTGCTCTCTCTGCTCTCCGTGCTCTGCTCTGTTCTGCTCTCTCTGCTCTGCTCTCTCTGCTCTCTGCTCTCTCTGCTCTGCTCTCTCTGCTCTCTCTACTCTGCTCTGCTCTCTCTGCTCTCTGCTCTCTCTGCTCTCTCTGCTCTCTCTGCTCTCCCTGCTCTCTCTGCTCTCTGCTCTGCTCTCTCTGCTCTGCTCTCTCTGCTCTCTCTGCTCTGCTCTCTCTGCTCTCTCTGCTCTGCTCTCTCTGATCTCTGCTCTTTTCTCTCAGCTCTCTGCTCTCTCTGCTCTCTCTGCTCTGCTCTCTGCTCTCTCTGCTCTCTCTACTCTGCTATCTGCTCTGCTCCCTCTGATCTCTCTGCTCTGCTCTCTCTGCTCTGCTCTCTGCTCTCTTTGCTCTCTCTGCTCTCTGCTCTGCTCTGCTCTCTCTGCTCTCTGTGCTCTGCTCTCTCTGCTCTCTGCTCTGCTCTCTGCTCTGCTCTCTCTGCTCTCTCTGCTCTCTCTGCTCTGCTCTCTGCTCTCTCTACTCTCTGCTCTCTCTGCTCTGCTCTCTGCTCTGCTCTGCTCTCTCTGCTCTCTCTTATCTATGCTCTCTCTGCTCTCTCTGCTCTCTCTGCTCTGCTCTGCTCTCTGCTCTCTCTGCTCTCTCTGCTCTCTCTTATCTATGCTCTCTCTGCTCTCTCTGCTCTCTCTGCTCTGCTCTGCTCTCTGCTCTCTCTGCTCTCTGCTCTCTCTGCTCTGCTCGCTCTGCTCTGCTCTCTCTGCTCTCTCTGCTCTCTCTGCTCTCTCTGCTCTGCTCTCTCTGCTCTCTCTGCTCTCTGCTCTCTCTGCTCTCTCTGCTCTTTGCTCTCTCTGCTCTGCTCTGCTCTCTCTGCTCTCTCTGCTCTCCCTGCTCTGCTCTGTTCTGCTCTCTCTGCTCTGCTCTCTGCTCTCTGCTCTCTCTGCTCTGTTCTCTCTGCTCTCTGCTCTCTCTACTCTGCTCTGCTCTCTCTGCTCTCTGCTCTCTCTGCTCTCTCTGCTCTCTCTGCTCTCTCTGCTCTCCCTGCTCTCTCTGCTCTCTGCTCTGCTCTCTCTGCTCTGCTCTCTCTGCTCTCTCTGCTCTCTCTGCTCTGCTCTCTCTGCTCTCTCTGCTCTGCTCTCTCTGATCTCTGCTCTTTTCTCTCTGCTCTCTGCTCTCTCTGCTCTCTCTGCTCTGCTCTGCTCTCTGCTCTCTCTGCTCTCTCTACTCTGCTATCTGCTCTGCTCTCTCTGCTCTCTCTGCTCTGCTCTGCTCTGCTCTCTCTGCTCTGCTCTCTCTGTTCTCTGCTCTCTCTGGTCTCTTTGCTCTCTCTGCTCTCTGCTCTCTCTGCTCTGCTTTCTGCTCTGCTCTGCTCTGCTCTGCTCTGCTCTCTCTGCTCTCTCTGCTCTGCTCTCTGCTCTGCTCTCTCTGCTCACTCTGCTCTCTCTGCTCTCTCTGCTCTCTGCTCTGCTCTCTGCTCTTTTCTGCTCTCTCTGCTCTTCTCTCTCTGCTCTCTGCTCTCTCTGCTCTGCTCTCTCTGCTCTCTCTGCTCTGCTCTCTCTGCTCTCTCTGCTCTGCTCTCTCTGCTCTCTGCTCTGCTCTCTCTGCTCTCTGCTCTCTCTGCTCTCTGCTCTCTCTGCTCTGCTCTCTGCTCTCTGCTCTGCTCTGCTCTCTGCTCTCTCTGCTCTGCTCTGCTCTCTGCTCTGCTCTCTCTGCTCTCTCTGCTCTCTCTGCTCTGCTCTGCTCTGCTCTCTTCTCTCTCTGCTCTCTGCTCTCTTTGCTCTGCTCTCTCTGCTCTCTGCTCTCTCTGCTCTCTCTGATCTCTGCTCTCTCTGCTCTGCTCTCTCTGCTCTCTGCTCTCTCTGCTCTCTGCTCTCTCTACTCTGCTCTGCTCTCTCTGCTCTCTGCTTTCTCTGCTCTGCTCTCTCTGCTCTGCTCTCTCTGCTCTCTCTGCTCTCTCTGCTCTGCTCTCTCTGCTCTCTCTGCTCTGCTCTCTCTGATCTCTGCTCTTTTCTCTCTGCTCTCTGCTCTCTCTGCTCTCTCTGCTCTGCTCTGCTCTCTGCTCTCTCTGCTCTCTCTACTCTGCTATCTGCTCTGCTCTCTCTGCTTTCTCTGCTCTGCTCTGCTCTGCTCTGCTCTCTCTGCTCTGCTCTCTCTGTTCTCTGCTCTCTCTGGTCTCTTTGCTCTCTCTGCTCTCTGCTCTCTCTGCTCTGCTTTCTGCTCTGCTCTGCTCTGCTCTGCTCTCTCTGCTCTCTCTGCTCTGCTCTCTGCTCTGCTCTCTCTGCTCACTCTGCTCTCTCTGCTCTCTCTGCTCTCTGCTCTGCTCTCTGCTCTTTTCTGCTCTCTCTGCTCTGCTCTCTCTGCTCTCTGCTCTCTCTGCTCTGCTCTCTCTGCTCTCTCTGCTCTGCTCTCTCTGCTCTCTCTGCTCTGCTCTCTCTGCTCTCTGCTCTGCTCTCTCTGCTCTCTGCTCTCTCTGCTCTCTGCTCTCTCTGCTCTGCTCTCTGCTCTCTGCTCTGCTCTGCTCTCTGCTCTCTCTGCTCTGCTCTGCTCTCTGCTCTGCTCTCTCTGCTCTCTCTGCTCTCTCTGCTCTCTCTGCTCTGCTCTGCTCTGCTCTCTTCTCTCTCTGCTCTCTGCTCTCTTTGCTCTGCTCTCTCTGCTCTCTGCTCTCTCTGCTCTCTCTGATCTCTGCTCTCTCTGCTCTGCTCTCTCTGCTCTCTGCTCTCTCTGCTCTCTGCTCTCTCTACTCTGCTCTGCTCTCTCTGCTCTCTCTGCTCTCTCTGCTCTCTCTGCTCTCTCTGTTCTGCTCTCTGCTCTGCTCTCTCTGCTCTCTCTGCTCTCTCTGCTCTCTGCTCTCTCTGCTCTCTGCTCTGCTCTCTCTGCTCTCTGCTCCCTCTGCTCTGCTCTCTCTGCTCTTTGCTCTCTCTGCTCTCTGCTCTCTCTGCTCTGCTCTCTCTGCTCTCTGCTCTGCTCTCTGCTCTGCTCTCTCTGCTCTGCTCTCTCTGCTCTCTGCTCTCTCTGCTCTCTGCTCTGCTCTGCTCTCTGCTCTGCTCTCTCTGCTCTCTGCTCCTTCTGCTCTCTCTGCTCTCTCTGATCTCTGCTCTGCTCTCTCTGCTCTCTCTGCTCTCTGCTCTGCTCTCTCTGCTCTAGTCTCTCTGCTCTCTGCTCTCTCTGCTCTCTGCTCTCTCTGCTCTGCTCTGCTCTGCTCTCTCTGCTCTGCTCTCTGCTCTGCTCTCTCTGCTCTCTCTGCTCTCTCTGCTCTGCTCTGCTCTCTGCTCTCTCTGCTCTGCTCTCTGCTCTCTGCTCTCTCTGCTCTGCTCTGCTCTCTGCTCTCTCTGCTCTGCTCTCTGCTCTCTCTGCTCTACTCTCTCTGCTCTCTCTGCTCAGCTCTCTCTGCTCTCTCTGCTCTGCTCTCTGCTCTCTGCTCTCTGCTCTCTCTGCTCTGCTCTCTGCTCTCTGCTCTCTCTGCTCTGCTCTCTGCTCTCTCTGCTCTCTCTGCTCTCTCTGCTCTCTCTGCTCTGCTCTCTCTGCTCTGCTCTCTCTGCTCTCTCTGCTATCTCTGCTCTGCTCTGCTCTCTTTGCTCTGCTCTCTCTGCTCTCTCTGCTCTCTCTGCTCTCTCTGCTCTGCTCTCTCTGCTCTCTCTGCTCTGCTCTGCTCTGTCTGCTCTCTCTGCTCTTTCTGCTCTGCTCTGCTCTCTCTGCTCTCTCTGCTCTCTGCTCTCTCTGCTCTGCTCTCTCTGCTCTCTCTGCTCTCTCTGCTCTCTGCTCTCTCTGCTCTCTCTGCTCTCTCTGCTCTCTGCTCTCTCTGCTCTCTCTGCTCTGCTTTCTCTTCTCTCTCTGCTCTCTCTGCTCTCTGCTCTCTCTGCTCTGCTCGCTCTGCTCTCTCTGCTCTCTCTGCTCTCTGCTCTCTCTGCTCTGCTCTGCTCTCTCTGCTCTCTGCTCTCTCTGCTCTCTCTGCTCAGCTCTCTCTGCTCTCTCTGCTCTCTCTGCTCTGCCCTCTGCTCTCTCTGCTCTCTCTGCTCTCTCTGCTCTGCTCTCTCTGCTCTGCTCTCTGCTCTCTGCTCTCTGCTCTGCTCTGCTCTCTCTGCTCTCTGCTCTCTCTGCTCCCTCTGATCTCTCTGCTCTGCTCTCTCTGCTCTGCTCTCTGCTCTCTTTGCTCTCTCTGCTCTCTGCTCTGCTCTGCTCTCTCTGCTCTCTGTGCTCTGCTCTCTGCTCTGCTCTCTCTGCTCTCTCTGCTCTCTCTGCTCTGCTCTGCTCTCTGCTCTCTCTACTCTCTGCTCTCTCTGCTCTGCTCTCTCTGCTCTCTCTGATCTCTGCTCTCTCTGCTCTCTCTGCTCTGCTCTGCTCTCTGCTCTCTCTGCTCTCTGCTCTCTCTGCTCTGCTCGCTCTGCTCTCTCTAATCTCTCTGCTCTCTCTGCTCTGCTCTCTCTGCTCTCTCTGCTCTCTGCTCTCTCTGCTCTCTCTGCTCTTTGCTCTCTCTGCTCTGCTCTCTCTGCTCTCTCTGCTCTCCGTGCTCTGCTCTGTTCTGCTCTCTCTGCTCTGCTCTCTCTGCTCTCTGCTCTCTCTGCTCTGCTCTCTCTGCTCTCTCTACTCTGCTCTGCTCTCTCTGCTCTCTGCTCTCTCTGCTCTCTCTGCTCTCTCTGCTCTCCCTGCTCTCTCTGCTCTCTGCTCTGCTCTCTCTGCTCTGCTCTCTCTGCTCTCTCTGCTCTCTCTGCTCTGCTCTCTCTGCTCTCTCTGCTCTGCTCTCTCTGATCTCTGCTCTTTTCTCTCAGCTCTCTGCTCTCTCTGCTCTCTCTGCTCTGCTCTCTGCTCTCTCTGCTCTCTCTACTCTGCTATCTGCTCTGCTCCCTCTGATCTCTCTGCTCTGCTCTCTCTGCTCTGCTCTCTGCTCTCTTTGCTCTCTCTGCTCTCTGCTCTGCTCTGCTCTCTCTGCTCTCTGTGCTCTGCTCTCTCTGCTCTCTGCTCTGCTCTCTGCTCTGCTCTCTCTGCTCTCTCTGCTCTCTCTGCTCTGCTCTCTGCTCTCTCTACTCTCTGCTCTCTCTGCTCTGCTCTCTGCTCTGCTCTGCTCTCTCTGCTCTCTCTTATCTATGCTCTCTCTGCTCTCTCTGCTCTCTCTGCTCTGCTCTGCTCTCTGCTCTCTCTGCTCTCTGCTCTCTCTGCTCTGCTCGCTCTGCTCTGCTCTCTCTGCTCTCTCTGCTCTCTCTGCTCTCTCTGCTCTGCTCTCTCTGCTCTCTCTGCTCTCTGCTCTCTCTGCTCTCTCTGCTCTTTGCTCTCTCTGCTCTGCTCTGCTCTCTCTGCTCTCTCTGCTCTCCCTGCTCTGCTCTGTTCTGCTCTCTCTGCTCTGCTCTCTGCTCTCTGCTCTCTCTGCTCTGTTCTCTCTGCTCTCTGCTCTCTCTACTCTGCTCTGCTCTCTCTGCTCTCTGCTCTCTCTGCTCTCAATGCGCTCTCTGCTCTCCCTGCTCTCTCTGCTCTCTGCTCTGCTCTCTCTGCTCTGCTCTCTCTGCTCTCTCTGCTCTCTCTGCTCTGCTCTCTCTGCTCTCTCTGCTCTGCTCTCTCTGATCTCTGCTCTTTTCTCTCTGCTCTCTGCTCTCTCTGCTCTCTCTGCTCTGCTCTGCTCTCTGCTCTCTCTGCTCTCTCTACTCTGCTATCTGCTCTGCTCTCTCTGCTCTCTCTGCTCTGCTCTGCTCTGCTCTGCTCTCTCTGCTCTGCTCTCTCTGTTCTCTGCTCTCTCTGGTCTCTTTGCTCTCTCTGCTCTCTGCTCTCTCTGCTCTGCTTTCTGCTCTGCTCTGCTCTGCTCTGCTCTCTCTGCTCTCTCTGCTCTGCTCTCTGCTCTGCTCTCTCTGCTCACTCTGCTCTCTCTGCTCTCTCTGCTCTCTGCTCTGCTCTCTGCTCTTTTCTGCTCTCTCTGCTCTGCTCTCTCTGCTCTCTGCTCTCTCTGCTCTGCTCTCTCTGCTCTCTCTGCTCTGCTCTCTCTGCTCTCTCTGCTCTGCTCTCTCTGCTCTCTGCTCTGCTCTCTCTGCTCTCTGCTCTCTCTGCTCTCTGCTCTCTCTGCTCTGCTCTCTGCTCTCTGCTCTGCTCTGCTCTCTGCTCTCTCTGCTCTGCTCTGCTCTCTGCTCTGCTCTCTCTGCTCTCTCTGCTCTCTCTGCTCTCTCTGCTCTGCTCTGCTCTGCTCTCTTCTCTCTCTGCTCTCTGCTCTCTTTGCTCTGCTCTCTCTGCTCTCTGCTCTCTCTGCTCTCTCTGATCTCTGCTCTCTCTGCTCTGCTCTCTCTGCTCTCTGCTCTCTGCTCTCTCTGCTCTCTGCTCTCTCTACTCTGCTCTGCTCTCTCTGCTCTCTGCTTTCTCTGCTCTGCTCTCTCTGCTCTGCTCTCTGCTCTCTGCTCTCTACTCTCTACTCTCTCTGCTCTCTCTGCTCTCTCTGCTCTCTCTGCTCTCTGCTCTCTCTGCTCTCTGCTCTCTCTGCTCTCTCTGCTCTCTGCTCTCTCTGCTCTGCTCTCTTCTCTCTCTGCTCTCTCTGCTCTCTGCTCTCTCTGCTCTCTGCTCTCTGCTCTCTCTGCTCTCTCTGCTCTCTGCTCTCTCTGCTCTGCTCTCTGCTCTCTGCTCTCTCTGCTCTGCTCTCTCTGCTCTGCTCTCTGCTCCCTACTCTCTCTGCTCTCTCTGCTCTCTCTGCTCTCTCTGCTCTCTCTGTTCTCTGCTCTCTCTGCTCTGCTCTGCTCTCTGCACTCTCTGCTCTGCTCTCTGTTCTCTGCTCTCTCTGCTCTGCTCTCTCTGCTCTGCTCTCTGCTCTTTCTGCTCTCTCTGCTCTGCTCTTCTCTGCTCTCTGCTCTCTCTGCTCTCTCTGCTCGCTCTGCTCTCTCTGCTCTGCTCTCTGCTCTCTCTGCTCTGCTCCCTGCTCTCTGCTCTCTCTGCTCTGCTCTCTCTGCTCTGCTCTCTGCTCCCTACTCTCTCTGCTCTCTCTGCTCTCTGCTCTCTCTGCTCTCTGCTCTGCTCTGCTCTCTCTGCTCTGCTCTCTCTGCTCTCTCTGCTCTGCTCTCTCTGCTCTCTGCTCTGCTCTCTCTGCTCTCTGCTCTCTCTGCTCTCTGCTCTCTCTGCTCTGCTCTCTGCTCTGCTCTCTGCTCTCTCTGCTCTGCTCTGCTCTCTGCTCTGCTCTCTCTGCTCTCTCTGCTCTCTCTGCTCTCTCTGCTCTGCTCTCTTCTCTCTCTGCTCTCTGCTCTCTCTGCTCTGCTCGCTCTGCTCTGCTCTCTCTGCTCTCTTTGCTCTGCTCTCTCTGCTCTCTGCTCTCTCTGCTCTGCTCTCTCTGCTCTTTGCTCTCTCTGCTCTCTGCTCTCTCTACTCTGCTCTGCTCTCTCTGCTCTCTGCTTTCTCTGCTCTGCTCTCTCTGCTCTGCTCTCTGCTCTCTGCTCTCTACTCTCTCTGCTCTCTCTGCTCTCTCTGCTCTCTCTGCTCTCTCTGCTCTCTGCTCTCTCTGCTCTCTCTGCTCTTTGCTCTCTCTGCTCTGCTCTGCTCTCTCTGCTCTCTCTGCTCTCCCTGCTCTGCTCTGTTCTGCTCTCTCTGCTCTGCTCTCTGCTCTCTGCTCTCTCTGCTCTGTTCTCTCTGCTCTCTGCTCTCTCTACTCTGCTCTGCTCTCTCTGCTCTCTGCTCTCTCTGCTCTCTCTGCTCTCTCTGCTCTCCCTGCTCTCTCTGCTCTCTGCTCTGCTCTCTCTGCTCTGCTCTCTCTGCTCTCTCTGCTCTCTCTGCTCTGCTCTCTCTGCTCTCTCTGCTCTGCTCTCTCTGATCTCTGCTCTTTTCTCTCTGCTCTCTGCTCTCTCTGCTCTCTCTGCTCTGCTCTGCTCTCTGCTCTCTCTGCTCTCTCTACTCTGCTATCTGCTCTGCTCTCTCTGCTCTCTCTGCTCTGCTCTGCTCTGCTCTGCTCTCTCTGCTCTGCTCTCTCTGTTCTCTGCTCTCTCTGGTCTCTTTGCTCTCTCTGCTCTCTGCTCTCTCTGCTCTGCTTTCTGCTCTGCTCTGCTCTGCTCTGCTCTGCTCTGCTCTCTCTGCTCTCTCTGCTCTGCTCTCTGCTCTGCTCTCTCTGCTCACTCTGCTCTCTCTGCTCTCTCTGCTCTCTGCTCTGCTCTCTGCTCTTTTCTGCTCTCTCTGCTCTGCTCTCTCTGCTCTCTGCTCTCTCTGCTCTGCTCTCTCTGCTCTCTCTGCTCTGCTCTCTCTGCTCTCTCTGCTCTGCTCTCTCTGCTCTCTGCTCTGCTCTCTGCTCTCTCTGCTCTCTGCTCTCTCTGCTCTGCTCTCTGCTCTCTGCTCTGCTCTGCTCTCTGCTCTCTCTGCTCTGCTCTGCTCTCTGCTCTGCTCTCTCTGCTCTCTCTGCTCTCTCTGCTCTCTCTGCTCTGCTCTGCTCTGCTCTCTTCTCTCTCTGCTCTCTGCTCTCTTTGCTCTGCTCTCTCTGCTCTCTGCTCTCTCTGCTCTCTCTGATCTCTGCTCTCTCTGCTCTGCTCTCTCTGCTCTCTGCTCTCTCTGCTCTCTGCTCTCTCTACTCTGCTCTGCTCTCTCTGCTCTCTGCTTTCTCTGCTCTGCTCTCTCTGCTCTGCTCTCTGCTCTCTACTCTCTACTCTCTCTGCTCTCTCTGCTCTCTCTGCTCTCTCTGCTCTCTCTGCTCTCTGCTCTCTCTGCTCTCTGCTCTCTCTGCTCTCTCTGCTCTCTGCTCTCTCTGCTCTGCTCTCTTCTCTCTCTGCTCTCTCTGCTCTTTGCTCTCTCTGCTCTCTGCTCTCTGCTCTCTCTGCTCTCTCTGCTCTCTGCTCTCTCTGCTCTGCTCTCTGCTCTCTGCTCTCTCTGCTCTGCTCTCTCTGCTCTGCTCTCTGCTCCCTACTCTCTCTGCTCTCTCTGCTCTCTCTGCTCTCTCTGCTCTCTCTGTTCTCTGCTCTCTCTGCTCTGCTCTGCTCTCTGCACTCTCTGCTCTGCTCTCTGTTCTCTGCTCTCTCTGCTCTGCTCTCTCTGCTCTGCTCTCTGCTCTTTCTGCTCTCTCTGCTCTGCTCTTCTCTGCTCTCTGCTCTCTCTGCTCTCTCTGCTCGCTCTGCTCTCTCTGCTCTGCTCTCTGCTCTCTCTGCTCTGCTCCCTGCTCTCTGCTCTCTCTGCTCTGCTCTCTCTGCTCTGCTCTCTGCTCCCTACTCTCTCTGCTCTCTCTGCTCTCTGCTCTCTCTGCTCTCTGCTCTGCTCTGCTCTCTCTGCTCTGCTCTCTCTGCTCTCTCTGCTCTGCTCTCTCTGCTCTCTGCTCTGCTCTCTCTGCTCTCTGCTCTCTCTGCTCTCTGCTCTCTCTGCTCTGCTCTCTGCTCTGCTCTCTGCTCTCTCTGCTCTGCTCTGCTCTCTTCTCTGCTCTCTCTGCTCTGCTCTCTTCTCTCTCTGCTCTCTGCTCTCTCTGCTCTGCTCGCTCTGCTCTGCTCTCTCTGCTCTCTTTGCTCTGCTCTCTCTGCTCTCTGCTCTCTCTGCTCTCTCTGATCTCTGCTCTCTCTGCTCTGCTCTCTCTGCTCTTTGCTCTCTCTGCTCTCTGCTCTCTCTACTCTGCTCTGCTCTCTCTGCTCTCTGCTTTCTCTGCTCTGCTCTCTCTGCTCTGCTCTCTGCTCTCTACTCTCTACTCTCTCTGCTCTCTCTGCTCTCTCTGCTCTCTCTGCTCTCTCTGCTCTCTGCTCTCTCTGCTCTCTGCTCTCTCTGCTCTCTCTGCTCTCTCTGCTCTCTGCTCTCTCTGCTCTGCTCTCTGCTCTCACTGCTCTCTCTGCTCTCTCTGCTCTCTGCTCTCTCTGCTCTCTGCTCTCTCTGCTCTCTCTGCTCTCTGCTCTCTCTGCTCTGCTCTCTGCTCTCTGCTCTCTCTGCTCTGCTCTCTCTGCTCTGCTCTCTGCTCCCTACTCTCTCTGCTCTCTCTGCTCTCTGCTCTCTCTGCTCTCTCTGTTCTCTGCTCTCTCTGCTCTGCTCTGCTCTCTGCACTCTCTGCTCTGCTCTCTGCTCTCTGCTCTCTCTGCTCTGCTCTCTCTGCTCTGCTCTCTGCTCTCTCTGCTCTTTCTGCTCTCTCTGCTCTGCTCTTCTCTGCTCTCTGCTCTCTCTGCTCTCTCTGCTCGCTCTGCTCTGCTCTCTGCTCACTCTGCTCTGCTCTCTCTGCTCTGCTCTCTCTGCTCTGCTCTCTGCTCCCTACTCTCTCTGCTCTCTCTGCTCTCTGCTCTCTCTGCTCTCTGCTCTGCTCTGCTCTCTCTGCTCTGCTCTCTCTGCTCTCTCTGCTCTGCTCTCTCTGCCCTGCTCTGCTCTCTGCTCTCTCTGCTCTCTCTGCTCTGCTCTCTGCCCTGCTCTCTCTGCTCTGCTCTCTCTGCTCTCTGCTCTCTGCTCTCTCTGCTGTCTGCTCTGCTCTCTCTGCTCTCTGCTCTCTCTGCTCTCTCTGCTCTCTCTGCTCTCTGCTCTCTCTGCTCTCTCTGCTCTGCTCTCTCTGCTCTGCTCTCTCTTCTCTCTCTGCTCTCTCTGCTCTCTCTGCTCTCTCTGCTCTGCTCTGCTCTCTGCTCTCTCTGCTCTGCTCTCTGCTCTCTCTGATCTGCTCTCTCTGCTCTGCTCTCTGCTCTCTCTGCTCTCTGCTCTCTCTGCTCTACTCTGCTCTCTGCTCTCTCTGCTCTGCTCTCTGCTCTCTCTGCTCTGCTCTCTCTGCTCTGCTCTCTGCTCTCTACTCTCTCTGCTCTCTCTGCTCAGCTCTCTCTGCTCTCTCTGCTCTCCCTGCTCTGCTCTCTGCTCTCTCTGCTCTCTCTGCTCTGCTCTCTCTGCTCTCTCTGCTCTGCTCTCTGCTCTGCTCTGCTTTCCCTGCTCTGCTCTCTCTGCTCTCTGCTCTCTCTGCTCTCTGCTCTCTCTGCTCTGCTCTCTGCTCTCTCTGCTCTCTCTGCTCTCTCTGCTCTGCTCTCTGCTCTGCTCTTCTCTGCTCTCTGCTCTCTCTGCTCGCTCTGCTCTGCTCTCTCTGCTCTGCTCTCTGCTCTGCTCTATCTGCTCTCTGCTCTCTCTGCTCTCTCTGCTCTCTCTGCTCTCTGCTCTCTCTGCTCTCTGCTCTGCTCTCTCTGCTCTCTCTGCTCTCTCTGCTCTCTCTGCTCTCTCTGCTCTCTGCTCTCTCTGCTCTCTCTGCTTTGCTCTCTCTGCTCTTTGCTCTCTCTGCTCTCTGCTCTCTCTGCTCTGCTCTCTCTGCTCTGCTCTCTCTGCTCTCTGCTCTGCTCTCTGCTCTGCTCTCTCTGCTCTCTGCTCTGCTCCTTCTGCTCTCTCTGCTCTCTGCTCTAGTCTCTCTGCTCTCTGCTCTCTCTGCTCTCTGCTCTCTCTGCTCTGATCTCTGCTCTCTGCTCTGCTCTCTGCTCTGCTCTCAGCTCTGCTCTGTCTGCCCTGCTCTCTGCTCTCTCTGCTCACTCTGCTCTGCTCTGCTCTCTGCTCTCTCTGCTCTGCTCTGCTCTCTGCTCTCTCTGCTCTGCTCTCTGCTCTATCTGCTCTGCTCTCTCTGCTCTGCTCTCTGCTCTCTCTGCTCTAGTCTCTCTGCTCTCTGCTCTCTCTGCTCTCTGCTCTCTCTGCTCTGCTCTCTGCTCTGCTCTCTCTGCTCTGCTCTCAGCTCTGCTCTGTCTGCCCTGCTCTCTGCTCTCTCTGCTCACTCTGCTCTGCTCTGCTCTCTGCTCTCTCTGCTCTGCTCTGCTCTCTGCTCTCTCTGCTCTGCTCTCTGCTCTCTGCTCTGCTCTCTGCTCTCTCTGCTCTGCTCTCTCTGCTCAGCTCTCTCTGCTCTCTCTGCTCTCCCTGCTCTGCTCTCTGCTCTCTCTGCTCTCTCTGCTCTGCTCTCTCTGCTCTCTCTGCTCTCTCTGCTCTGCTCTCTGCTCTGCTCTGCTCTCCCTGCTCTGCTCTCTCTGCTCTCTGCTCTCTCTGCTCTCTCTGCTCTCTCTGCTCTGCTCTCTGCTCTGCTCTTCTCTGCTCTCTGCTCTCTCTGCTCGCTCTGCTCTGCTCTCTCTGCTCTGCTCTCTGCTCTGCTCTCTCTGCTCTCTGCTCTCTCTGCTCTCTCTGCTCTCTGCTCTCTCTGCTCTCTGCTCTGCTCTCTCTGCTCTCTCTGCTCTCTCTGCTCTCTCTGCTCTCTCTGCTCTCTGCTCTCTCTGCTCTCTCTGCTCTGCTCTCTCTGCTCTCTGCTCTGCTCTGCTCTCTGCTCTGCTCTCTCTGCTCTCTGCTCTGCTCCTTCTGCTCTCTCTGCTCTCTGCTCTAGTCTCTCTGCTCTCTGCTCTCTCTGCTCTCTGCTCTCTCTGCTCTGATCTCTGCTATCTGCTCTGCTCTCTGCTCTGCTCTCTCTGCTCTGCTCTGCTCTCTGCTCTGCTCTCTCTGCCCTGCTCTCTGCGCTCTCTGCTCTCTCTGCTCTGCTCTCTGCGCTCTCTGCTCCCTCTGCTCTGCTCTCTGCTCTCTCTGCTCTCTCTGCTCACTCTGCTCTGCTCTCTGCTCTCTCTGCTCTCTCTGCTCTCTCTGCTCTGCTCTGCTCTCTGCTCTCTCTGCTCTGCTCTCTGCTCTCTGCTCTCTCTGCTCTCTGCTCTCTTTGCTCTCTCTGCTCTCTCTGCTCTGCTCTCTGCTCTCTCTGCTCTGCTCTCTGCTCTCTGCTCTCTCTACTCTGCTCTCTCTGCTCTCTCTGCTCTCTCTGCTCTCTCTGCTCTCCCTGCTCTGCTCTCTGCTCTCTGCTCTCTCAGCTCTGCTCTCTGCTCTCTGCTCTGCTCTCTCTGCTCTGCTCTGCTCTCTCTGCTCTGCTCTGCTCTCTCTGCTCTGCTCTCTCTGCTCTGCTCTGCTCTCTCTGCTCTCTCTGCTCTCTTCTCTGCTCTCTCTGCTCTGCTCTCTCTGCTCTCCCTGCTCTGCTCTCTCTGCTCTCTCTGCTCTGCTCTGCTCTCTCTGCTCTGCTCTCTCTGCTCTGCTCTGCTCTCTCTGCTCTCTCTGCTCTCTTCTCTGCTCTCTCTGCTCTCTCTGCTCTGCTCTCTCTGCTCTCTCTGCTCTCTCTGCTCTCTCTGCTCTCTCTGCTCTCTCTGCTCTCCCTGCTCTGCTCTCCCTGCTCTGCTCTCTCTGCTCTGCTCTCTCTGCTCTCTCTGCTCTCTCTGCTCTCTCTGCTCTCTCTGCTCTGCTCTCTGCGCTGCTCCGCGCGGAGGCGCTCGCTGCGCTGCTGTGTGTGCTGCCGGTGCAAGTGCTGAGCAAATGTGTGGTTTTGGAAAACACATGGAGGAAAGAGCGGAGGCAGTTTTGTGTTTTTTGGAGTTGGAGCTACTCACACTAATGTGAGTGTGACACAGACATAATGACCACCACATGTCACTTTGCCTGACCAGCCATTGCAACACTTTTGACCAACTACTTTACAGAAGCTAATAGTCTGGAATCCAACCCAAAACATGGTGGATTATGACTAAAAATAACACGGACTGAGAAACCTTGCCGACTTCTGCTGAGTCAACAAGAGACGCACTAAACTCTGTTAATCTGAGGTAAATGAAAGGTTGAATGGACGATTATTTTGGCCCAAATCTGAGTCTTATTAGTCCTGCCACGTATCGATCATAAAACGCAGCTACTGCTCACCTGCAGCCGTGTGTCTAAGCGCATTGATCTATCATAATATAGTTCCCTCAGTGTACGGGACAAAATGAAGATGGAGAAAGACTGTTCGAGCATGTGACACAAAGTCTTCTTCATGTGAGAGACACGTGACACAAAGTCTTCTTCATGTGAGAGACACGTGACACAAAGTCTTCTACATGTGAGAGACACGTGACACGAAGTCTTCTTCATGTGAGAGACACGTGACACAAAGTCTTCTACATGTGAGAGACACGTGACACAAAGTCTTCTGCATGTGAGAGACACGTGACACAAAGTCTTCTTCATGTGAGAGACACGAGACACAAAGTCTTCTTCATGTGAGAGACACGTGACACAAAGTCTTCTTCATGTGAGAGACACGTGACACAAAGTCTTCTACATGTGAGAGACACGTGACACAAAGTCTTCTACATGTGAGAGACACGTGACACAAAGTCTTCTTCATGTGAGAGACACGAGACACAAAGTCTTCTGCATGTGAGAGACACGTGACACAAAGTCTTCTGCATGTGAGAGACACGTGACACAAAGTCTTCTACATGTGAGAGACACGTGACACAAAGTCTTCTGCATGTGAGAGACACGTGACACAAAGTCTTCTTCATGTGAGAGACACGAGACACAAAGTCTTCTTCATGTGAGAGACACGTGACACAAAGTCTTCTTCATGTGAGAGACACGTGACACAAAGTCTTCTACATGTGAGAGACACGTGACACAAAGTCTTCTACATGTGAGAGACACGTGACACAAAGTCTTCTACATGTGAGAGACACGTGACACAAAGTCTTCTGCATGTGAGAGACACGTGACACAAAGTCTTCTGCATGTGAGAGACACGTGACACAAAGTCTTCTACATGTGAGAGACACGTGACACAAAGTCTTCTGCATTTGAGAGACACGTGACACAAAGTCTTCTGCATGTGAGAGACACGTGACACAAAGTCTTCTACATGTGAGAGACACGTGACACAAAGTCTTCTGCATTTGAGAGACACGTGACACAAAGTCTTCTACATGTGAGAGACACGTGACACAAAGTCTTCTGCATTTGAGAGACACGTGACACAAAGTCTTCTGCATGTGAGAGACACGTGACACAAAGTCTTCTACATGTGAGAGACACGTGACACAAAGTCTTCTGCATGTGAGAGACACGTGACACAAAGTCTTCTACATGTGAGAGACACGTGACACAAAGTCTTCTGCATTTGAGAGACACGTGACACAAAGTCTTCTGCATGTGAGAGACACGTGACACAAAGTCTTCTACATGTGAGAGACACGTGACACAAAGTCTTCTTCATGTGAGAGACACGTGACACAAAGTCTTCTGCATGTGAGAGACACGTGACACAAAGTCTTCTACATGTGAGAGACACGTGACACAAAGTCTTCTTCATGTGAGAGACACGTGACACAAAGTCTTCTGCATGTGAGAGACACGTGACACAAAGTCTTCTACATGTGAGAGACACGAGACACAAAGTCTTCTACATGTGAGAGACACGTGACACAAAGTCTTCTACATGTGAGAGACACGAGACACAAAGTCTTCTGCATGTGAGAGACACGAGACACAAAGTCTTCTACATGTGAGAGACACGAGACACAAAGTCTTCTACATGTGAGAGACACGTGACACAAAGTCTTCTGCATTTGAGAGACACGTGACACAAAGTCTTCTGCATGTGAGAGACACGAGACACAAAGTCTTCTACATGTGAGAGACACGTGACACAAAGTCTTCTGCATTTGAGAGACACGTGACACAAAGTCTTCTGCATGTGAGAGACACGTGACACAAAGTCTTCTACATGTGAGAGACACGTGACACAAAGTCTTCTGCATGTGAGAGACACGTGACACAAAGTCTTCTACATGTGAGAGACACGTGACACAAAGTCTTCTGCATGTGAGAGACACGTGACACAAAGTCTTCTACATGTGAGAGACACGTGACACAAAGTCTTCTGCATGTGAGAGACACGTGACACAAAGTCTTCTGCATTTGAGAGACACGTGACACAAAGTCTTCTGCATGTGAGAGACACGAGACACAAAGTCTTCTGCATGTGAGAGACACGTGACACAAAGTCTTCTGCATTTGAGAGACACGAGACACAAAGTCTTCTTCATGTGAGAGACACGTGACACAAAGTCTTCTGCATGTGAGAGACACGTGACACAAAGTCTTCTACACGTGAGAGACACGTGACACAAAGTCTTCTGCATGTGAGAGACACGTGACACAAAGTCTTCTACACGTGAGAGACACGTGACACAAAGTCTTCTACACGTGAGAGACACGTGACACAAAGTCTTCTGCATGTGAGAGACACGTGACACAAAGTCTTCTACACGTGAGAGACACGTGACACAAAGTCTTCTGCATTTGAGAGACACGAGACACAAAGTCTTCTTCATGTGAGAGACACGTGACACAAAGTCTTCTTCATGTGAGAGACACGTGACACAAAGTCTTCTACATGTGAGAGACACGTGACACAAAGTCTTCTACATGTGAGAGACACGTGACACAAAGTCTTCTACATGTGAGAGACACGTGACACAAAGTCTTCTGCATGTGAGAGACACGTGACACAAAGTCTTCTGCATTTGAGAGACACGTGACACAAAGTCTTCTGCATTTGAGAGACACGTGACACAAAGTCTTCTGCATTTGAGAGACACGTGACACAAAGTCTTCTGCATGTGAGAGACACTTGACACAAAGTCTTCTGCATTTGAGCGACACGTGACACAAAGTCTTCTGCATGTGAGAGACACGAGACACAAAGTCTTCTGCATGTGAGAGACACGAGACACAAAGTCTTCTGCATGTGAGAGACACGAGACACAAAGTCTTCTGCATGTGAGAGACACGAGACACAAAGTCTTCTGCATGTGAGAGACACGAGACACAAAGTCTTCTGCATGTGAGAGACACGTGACACATCACTTCATGTGATGAAAACATATTTCACTTGAAGAGCTTGAATCCTAAAACATAAGGTGATATTTTAAAATACACACGACTCACATGTGCTTCACACCCCAGAGTTTTCAGCTCATTATTTCTTCCTCTTCACAATTTAGACTGTTTCCAGCTTCATGAAATCGATCAAGTCAAGTTAAACTGATATATATAGCACTGATATAGCACTTTACTTTTAGCTTCATGCAGTCAATTGAAATGACTTGTTTTTGCTTCTAAAATGCTAATTATAACAATTATAATTTTAGTTCTTACAGTTATGTTATTGTGACCTGAACTGATTTATTTTGTTCAAAGTTATGATCTGAATTGAATAGTGGTTCAAATAAATCAACATCTCAGATGCATTTCCACTATAAATGTGAAGATTTGATCAGCATTTGTCTCCATTGTTTTAGTTTGTGTTGTAGATTTAATGCATGTTTTCCTGTTCAGCACTTTGTGTGCAACTTATGCTCCACAACTAAACTCTCCTCACCATAGTCTCCTTCTGGACCTTTGTTTTTCATGTTTTCACCTTGCGGATGCCTCTGCTGCGGTTCCACACAAACTGTACTGTCCTCTCGAGCGAATCTTTTATCATTGTTCATTGTTTTATGTCGCACCAAATCACCAAGACAAGTTCCTATCAATGGAAGTGAAGGTTCGTGAATCAACTAGCGCGGCCCTCTGGGGCAGTGAGAGAGCCGGGCACGCACCCCGGGGAGAAGAGATGACGGGCCGATGACGGGGCCGTTAGGGCCGTTAGGTTAGGGCCGATGACGGGGCCGTTAGGGCCGTTAGGTTAGGGCCGTTAGGGCCGTTAGGGCCGTTAGGTTAGGGCCGTTAGGGCCGTTAGGGCCGTTAGGTTAGGGCCGTTAGGGCCGTTAGGGCGCACCGTCACAGTCAACAAACAAATAAATCATCACGATTGCTTGAAAAAGTACCCCTGTTTGCAGAAAAAGGTCCAAAAAAAAAAGGACTCATAATCACGGATCCGCGCGGATCCGCGGAAACGGCCGGAAAAAAACCCTTTTCCGCGATTTCTTTCCGCGCCCCCGGGACCGGGGCGCGCGCCCACCCGCGGTCCGCTGAGCTGCGGGACTAATTAGACTAATATCTCAGTGAATATGAGTCTGATTGTAATAAAACACACAGCGTTTTGAAACTAAAAATATAGAGAACACGAGTTACACGACGTGTCCCCTGGACAGTGCTTATACTGTCCACTAGAGTCTTCTACTGTCCACTAGAGTCTTCTACTGTCCACTAGAGTCTTCTACTGTCCACTAGAGTCCTCTACAGTCCACTAGAGTGTCCACTAGAGTCTTCTACTGTCCACTAGAGTCTTCTACAGTCCACTAGAGTGTCCACTAGAGTCTTCTACTGTCCACTAGAGTGTCCACTAGAGTCTTCTACTGTCCACTAGAGTCTTCTACTGTGTCAAGCGCTAGCGCTTCATTCTAGATTGCTCCCGGTGGCCGTTTGGTAATTAGATTAGATTAGGTCTAATATTAGATATTAATTAATAGGTTTATGGCGCCATAGATAGTGCCTAATTGCGCAGGCGCAGCTTAGAGGGAACACTGGTTCCTATGTGTGAAGTTTGTTTGTCTGATTCTGACTTTAAAATGATCCAGTTCTGTTTTCCCCGTTTATAAGACAGTTCTAATGAGAACAATAAAGTGTGTGGTGTTCTGGGCTTTTGTGAGTCTCACCTTCTTTGTGTCGGGCAGGACTTCGTAGAGGCTCAGCTGTCCCCTGCTCTCTCTCATGTAGCGCTCTTTCTCCGGGCACATATCAGGACACGTGCCCACTAGAAAGTCTGTGCGCTGTGATCGCCCTGACAACAGAAGCAGAATGAATATCGTGCTAAAATGTCAGAAGAATCACTAAAACAAACTGAGAGTGTAAAACAGGGACGTCCTGTGATCTTAATGGACAAATACCTGATCTGATGTGCAGCAAACATGTTAAAGAATCAGGCAAAATCCCAATGACTTTAGAAATAAACGAAATACAACGGCCACAGCAGCGTGTGTGACAGATCTGTATGATTTATGATATACGGTAAATATAACTGATAAAAATAAAGTGTGTGAAGCAGAGCAGAGTTCTAAAACATATTGATGGCATCACACTGGGGAGACTACATCAAATGTACACACAATCAACTTTTCTCACTCTTTTAACATGAATTCAACTAAATCATTGCCACTCAAAGACAAACCAATGGAAACGTGGCGATGGAAAAGTGCAGGACCCACAGACTATAATGGACACAGTACTTTCTCCTGCTCCTCCTGAGAGACTCTCACTCACCTTCTCGCAGTTGCTTGTCCCGTTCCTCCAGCAGCCTGAACTTGTCCTCGGGCGTCGCAGCCGTTTGTCCGATCAAATGGACAAGCGG
>NW_027315768.1:32199413-32213962 GCF_026437365.1 Eucyclogobius newberryi
TTTCACCTGGTATCTCCCATCCCCCCTCGCCTTTCACCTGGTATCTCCCATCCCCCCTCGCCTTTCACCTGGTATCTCCCATCCCCCCTCGCCTTTCACCTGGTATCTCCCATCCCCCCTCGCCTTTCACCTGGTATCTCCCATCCCCCCTCGCCTTTCACCTGGTATCTCCTATCGCCCCTCGCCTTTCACCTGGTATCTCCCATCCCCCCTCGCCTTTCACCTGGCATCTCTCATCCTCCCTCGCCTTTCACCTGGTATCTCCCATCCTCCCTCGCCTTTCACCTGGTATCTCCCATCCCCCCTCGCCTTTCACCTGGTATCTCCCCACCCCCCTCGCCTTTCACCTGGTATCTCCCATCCCCCCTCGCCTTTCACCTGGTATCTCCCATCCCCCCTCGCCTTTCACCTGGTATCTCCCCACCCCCCTCGCCTTTCACCTGGTATCTCCCCACCCCCCTCGCCTTTCACCTGGTATCTCCCATCCCCCCTCGCCTTTCACCTGGTATCTCCCCACCCCCCTCGCCTTTCACCTGGCATCTCTCATCCTCCCTCGCCTTTCACCTGGTATCTCCCATCCCCCCTCGCCTTTCACCTGGTATCTCCCATCCCCCCTCGCCTTTCACCTGGTATCTCCCATCCCCCCTCGCCTTTCACCTGGTCTTAAACTGATTGGACAACAAAAGGCATAAAGGTCTTTTACCAGAGAATCACCTGAAGAGCTTTTATGAGTTGAAAGAATCCTTTGTCTTAGAGAGACAGGACAATTATACAATGTGTATCATGTATGTATTAACATAAGATAAGATGAGATAAGATAAGTTAAGATAAGATAAGATAAGATAGCAGCAGAAACAGAGGAAAAGGACAGATCACTTATAGGAAGTTTAAAAAACACTCTTAATAGAAGAACTCTTTTAACAAAAACTCTTATTAACAAAAACTCCTGTAAACAGGTCCTCTCATATCTTAATAGGGAATGGAGGGCAGAAAATAAAAATAAAGATAAAATAAAATAATAAAAATAGCTGGCATAAGACAAATAATACTAATAATAATGGTAAAGTAAACACTCTTATTTACATCAGTTATATGCACATGGTTATGTCAGTATTGCACATGGTTATGTCAGTATTGCACATGTTCAGGACTAACAGTGTTTGTTATAAAGTCTGACAGCAGCAGAAGGAAAGACCTGTGAAACCTTTCCTTCACACAGCGAGTGTGGATCAGTCTCTCACTGAAGCTGCTCTCCAGAGCGGACAGAGTGTCCTGCAGGGGACAGAGTGTCCTGCAGGGGGCGACACTCATGGTCAAGCATAGATGTGAGTTTAGCCAGGACCCTTCTGTCCCCCATGTATTAACAGTTTGGACAGTCACACTCCACTGATTAAGGGTCAATGGGAGAGAAAGGGTCACTTTGTTCTGGCTGATGAAGAGTGGGAAAGTATCTGTACATGTCACTGGAGAACCACGTGATCACATGTTTGGAATTCTGTTGTAAAAGTGTGTCTGGTTTCTTTATAAGCCCATGTCAACGTGCCCATTACTCACAGGGAAATGCAGACTGTTGGAGAGGATGTGGCAGCAGGAGGCAGACTGTTGGAGAGGATGTGGCAGCAGGAGGCAGACTGTTGGAGAGGATGTGGCAGCAGGAGGCAGACTGTTGGAGAGGATGTGGCAGCAGGAGGCAGACTGTTGGAGAGGATGTGGCAGCAGGAGGCAGACTGTTGGAGAGGATGTGGCAGCAGGAGGCAGACTGTTGGAGAGGATGTGGCAGCAGGAGGCAGACTGTTGGAGAGGATGTGGCAGCAGGAGGCAGACTGTTGGAGAGGATGTGGCAGCAGGAGGCAGACTGTTGGAGAGGATGTGGCAGCAGGAGGCAGACTGTTGGAGAGGATGTGGCAGCAGGAGGCAGACTGTTGGAGAGGATGTGGCAGCAGGAGGCAGACTGTTGGAGAGGATGTGGCAGCAGGAGGCAGACTGTTGGAGAGGATGTGGCAGCAGGAGGCAGACTGTTGGAGAGGATGTGGCAGCAGGAGGCAGACTGTTGGAGAGGATGTGGCAGCAGGAGGCAGACTGTTGGAGAGGATGTGGCAGCAGGAGGCAGACTGTTGGAGAGGATGTGGCAGCAGGAGGCAGACTGTTGGAGAGGATGTGGCAGCAGGAGGCAGACTGTTGGAGAGGATGTGGCAGCAGGAGGCAAACCACTATCATGTGTTCTGGGATTGTCCTGTTGTTTGGAGTTTTGGGCCTCAGGACTCCTGCCATGGACACAAGTAGCAAATATCTCAAGTTGATAAAAGCAAAGTACTTGAACTTGAGGTGAACCCATCACTCGCTGGAGATTTATTGTTTTTTAGTCTTTTGATTGTAGAAGGATTCAAACGATGATTGTATTTGGTCTTGTTTGATTAAAATTACATTATTCTGCCTATCTCAGGGTTTTTTTGGCCCACAGGCTTCACCAGACTGGACAGATGAGCGAGAAAGGAGGACATGCAGTAAATGTCGGAGTCGGGACTCAAACCCATACCGGCTGCACATGAGCAGGGTGATCAGGGTGATTCTGGCAGGGTGATTAGGGTGATTCTGGCAGGGTGATCAGGGTGATTCTGGCAGGGTGATCAGGGTGATTCTGGCAGGGTGATCAGGGTGATTCTGGCAGGGTGATCAGGGTGATTCTGGCAGGGTGATCAGGGTGATTCTGGCAGGGTGATCAGGGTGATTCTGGCAGGGTGATCAGGGTGATTCTGGCAGGGTGATTAGGTTGATTCTGGCAGGGTGATTAGGGTGATTCTGGCAGGGTGATTAGGGTGATTCTGGCAGGGTGATTAGGGTGATTCTGGCAGGGTGATCAGGGTGATTCTGGCAGGGTGATTAGGTTGATTCTGGCAGGGTGATTAGGGTGATTCTGGCAGGGTGATTAGGTTGATTCTGGCAGGGTGATTAGGGTGATTCTGGCAGGGTGATTAGGGTGATTCTGGCAGGGTGATCAGGGTGATGTCGCGCTGCGTTAAGTTTTTCTTCCTGGCCTTTTTGGTACAGTTCCAAAGTGAAAGTGACAGTGGCATTATTTCATATACTAGAGCCGCCAGGTGACAGGTGGCTCTAGTATGTAAAACAGATCCAACAGAAATTTCGGCCATAAACTGGAAGATAACATCCAGAACAGACCTCGCCCTCGCCTCACTTTCTGCCTACAGGGGGCGCACGGTCCTAAAATTCCGGAAGAAAACAATATTGGCGCTCGCTCGTATTCCCGACGTTCCCTTTGACTGAACACAGTGACATAATCAATCAAACATCACATAAACAAGCAAAATTAATGTTGAGATGACCACAATGCAATGGACACAATAAGCAGGTGTAATACAATGATGATTTGACCCTCCTCAACCACAATGACACCTCCTCCATGACCACGGGATTCGTCTTTCCACGCGGCCGTTCCAGAAATGCACCTGTCGAGTTCAAACGCCGCGTTGCAGCTGAAACATCGTCACTCGCACGGACACTTTCTTTTGGACAGACGGCGTATTTTAAGCACCCAAATCAATGTATTCCAAAATATAAAACCAAAGCAACACAATGTCATGTCGTTGTATTGTTCCGTAGCAGGGCCGGACACTGAAGAATGCCTCTGAAGCGGGAGGATGGGCCCCGAGTCCTGGCGAGTGTTATAAACGAGTGGATTAGTGGAGGAGATAGGCTCGTGGTGAAGAATGGCCCTCTGTCCCACACGAAGCGCATTCATCACAGGTTTATCTGGACGCACGCTGCTCAGGCCTTTGTTTGCGCCGCGCTCGGGGTTTTAAATGCGCGTTTTAAATAAAGTGATGAATATCGCGGCCGTTGATTCACGAAAGTTTCTCGGGGGAAACTTTGCTATGGATGCGAGTGATTCGGAGCGAGCGCTTTCATGATGAGGTTTTGTTTCATAATTACGGGTTCAAGTAGAAGCAAATAAAGGCGTGTATAATCGTGTTTGAAATAGGGAAGGAAAGAGGAAATACAGGGGAAAGGGGAGAAAGAGCGGCTTGGATTGTGGTTGGTGACTATGGCAACGATGGAGGCTGATTGCAGACTAATTGCAGACTTAATAAACTCTTCCAGACGTGTTTAGAAAAGCTGGATTGTTTTAAATGTTGTATCACATTCATTTGAATAGGACGGCAAAATACCAACGTTCATTTTGTCGTTTGTTTGTTTGTTTGTTTGTCATATGTTCAAATCTAACTTCCAGCTCCATTTTCTAAAGATCACGAACGAAACAAAAGTGAAAGTTCATTTATTCTAATTTTGCCACTGATCAGGTCAATACGTTTTTTAAACTTCCTATAAGTTATCTGTCCTTTTCCTCTGTATCTACTGCGCTGCAACAATGACATTTCCCCTTGTGTGGACAATCTTTATCTTATCTTAAACTAAATTAAACAGTCGTTGGTGAAGGATCTATTGACGATCTGACATTTTTAAACTATTAAGCAACAGTTTCTTTTGTTCGGACAGCAGTGTTTTGCGTGGAATTCTTACTGAGCACATGCACATGGACAAAACACACATTTACTCATTTCCATGTGGTTTTCTGATCGATCACAAGTGCCTCCGACAGGTTGGACTCATTGACTATACTGCAGTTAGGCTAAATATATATATACTTTTAGTTCAACATAGTACAAATGTATGATGCATGAATGGCAAATTATTTAGGTTTATAATTTTACTTCCTTTCATTGTGGCACAAATAAAGGTTCTCTTATCTCTTCTCTAAGCATGTAGCTCTTGTTCAAACACAGAGTGATTTGGGAGTGGACTGGGGCCACACTGTGCAGCTCTTATCCTCATTTAGACACATTTAAGTGGCTCATTTACTGGAACAGTTTTAGCTGAGCACTGCCCTGGACCTGCTCGTCTCTTTATGACACAGACTGAAGTGATGGACCAAACATCAGACTGGACAGAAGCAGAACGACCGGACTGAAGCAGAACGACCGGACTGAAGCGGAACGACCGGACTGAAGCAGAACGACCGGACTGAAGCGGAACGACCGGACTGAAGCAGAACGACCGGACTGAAGCAGAACGACCGGACTGAAGCAGAACGACCGGACTGAAGCAGAACGACTGGACTGAAGCGGAACGACCGGACTGAAGCAGAACGACTGGACTGAAGCGGAACGACCGGACGGACAGAAGCAGAACGACCGGACTGAAGCAGAACGACTGGACTGAAGCAGAACGACCGGACTGAAGCAGAACGACCGGACTGAAGCAGAACGACTGGACTGAAGCGGAACGACCGGACGGACAGAAGCAGAACGACCGGACTGAAGCAGAACGACTGGACAGAAGCAGAACGACCGGACTGAAGCAGAACGACCGGACTGAAGCGGAACGACCGGACTGAAGCAGAACGACCGGACTGAAGCAGAACGACCGGACTGAAGCGGAACGACCGGACTGAAGCAGAACGACTGGACTGAAGCAGAACGACCGGACTGAAGCGGAACGACCGGACTGAAGCAGAACGACCGGACTGAAGCAGAACGACCGGACTGAAGCGGAACGACCGGACTGAAGCGGAACGACCGGACTGAAGCAGAACGACTGGACTGAAGCGGAACGACCGGACGGACAGAAGCAGAACGACCGGACTGAAGCAGAACGACTGGACAGAAGCAGAACGACCGGACTGAAGCGGAACGACCGGACTGAAGCAGAACGACCGGACTGAAGCGGAACGACCGGACTGAAGCGGAACGACCGGACTGAAGCAGAACGACCGGACTGAAGCGGAACGACCGGACTGAAGCAGAACGACCGGACTGAAGCGGAACGACCGGACTGAAGCGGAACGACCGGACTGAAGCGGAACGACCGGACTGAAGCGGAACGACCGGACTGAAGCAGAACGACCGGACTGAAGCAGAACGACCGGACTGAAGCAGAACGACCGGACTGAAGCAGAACGACCAGACTGAAGCGGAACGACCGGACTGAAGCAGAACGACCGGACTGAAGCGGAACGACCGGACTGAAGCAGAACGACTGGACTGAAGCAGAACGACCGGACTGAAGCGGAACGACCGGACTGAAGCGGAACGACCGGACTGAAGCGGAACGACCGGACTGAAGCAGAACGACTGGACTGAAACAGAACGACCGGACTGAAGCGGAACGACCGGACTGAAGCAGAACGACTGGACTGAAGCAGAACGACCGGACTGAAGCGGAACGACCGGACTGAAGCAGAACGACCAGACTGAAGCGGAACGACCGGACTGAAGCAGAACGACCGGACTGAAGCAGAACGACCGGACTGAAGCGGAACGACCGGACTGAAGCAGAACGACCGGACTGAAGCGGAACGACCGGACTGAAGCGGAACGACCGGACTGAAGCGGAACGACCGGACTGAAGCAGAACGACCGGACTGAAGCAGAACGACCGGACTGAAGCGGAACGACCGGACTGAAGCAGAACGACCGGACTGAAGCGGAACGACCGGACTGAAGCGGAACGACTGGACAGAAGCAGAACGACTGGACAGAAGCAGAACGACTGGACAAAAGCAGAACGACTGGACTGAAGCAGAACGACCGGACTGAAGCAGAACGACCGGACAGAAGCAGAACGACCGGACTGAAGCAGAACGACCGGACAGAATGACCGTTATGCCCCACACAGCACCAAAGAGGCGGAGTTACACATTTGGAGGTTTGAAGTGCTAAAGAGGTGGGACATTATGCAACATTTGAGTAAATAACTTTAATTGTGTTCTAAATTAGACATTTTAACCCCACAACCTTCTGTGTCTGTTTTTTGAATGACTTTTCAGTTGAAGTTCTTGAAAACAAACCATAAGAATCGATAAATAATAAATGTTTGTTCAAAGGACACATACGATGCAAATCTTTTATATAAGTTATAACATTGTTACGTCATCAAAAACACACGATTCACGATAGTTTCATTAATGCTCTTCTCACAAAAACACCTGTTTATAATGTCAAACGTAAAGATCCAGATGTAATGTTTTTATATTACATATAATATAATATATAACACATAAAACACACACTGAAATAAAAAAAAATTAAAAAAAGAAGAAAAAAAAGGAAAAGAGAGAAAAAAAAAGAAAATAAGAAAGTGTGGAGTGTGAACCAAAGAAAATACAACATCCAGAAGAAAACAAATTAAAAAAACATTTCTTCTTCTTCTTTCTCTTCTCTTTTTCTTTTTTGACAATGTTACTGGACTGTATCTTTATTTACACAAGTTTTGATTGTTCTGTGTTTATTCTTTCAATAAATAAAATAAAAGAATAAGACCAGAGGGAAAACAGCACCAAGCGTTGGATGGTTCACCCACTGTAAGGGAAGGTGAGCTGGGTCAGGTTAGTTTTACCCTGCTGAGGATGTGTTGTTGCCATAGTGATCATGCAATAAAACAGCTGCAGATTGTGTCCATAGCAGGAGTTCTGAGGCCCAAATGCACAGTTCTGAAATCCGTCCTGTGCTGCCTCTTTCTGAGCATTTCTGCCGTCAAACTGCAGCCTTTACACCTGAGTCCTGACATTAGCACAAACTGAGTCCTGACATTAGCACGAACTGAGTCCTGACATTAGCACAAACTGAGTCCTGACATTAGCACGAACTGAGTTCTGACATTAGCACGAACTGAGTCCTGACATTAGCACGAACTGAGTCCTGACATTAGCACGAACTGAGTCCTGACATTAGCACGAACTGAGTCCTGACATTAGCACGAACTGAGTCCTGACATTAGCACGAACTGAGTCCTGACATTAGCACGAACTGAGTCCTGACATTAGCACGAACTGAGTCCTGACATTAGCACGAACTGAGTCCTGACATTAGCCCGAACTGAGTCCTGACATTAGCACAAACTGAGTCCTGACATTAGCACGACCTGAGTCCTGACATTAGCACGAACTGAGTCCTGACATTAGCACAAACTGAGTCCTGACATTAGCACGAACTGAGTCCTGACATTAGCACAAACTGAGTCCTGACATTAGCACGAACTGAGTCCTGACATTAGCACGAACTGAGTCCTGACATTAGCACGAACTGAGTCCTGACATTAGCACGAACTGAGTCCTGACATTAGCACGAACTGAGTCCTGACATTAACACGAACTGAATCCTGACATTAGCACGAACTGAGTCCTGACATTAGCACAAACTGAGTCCTGACATTAGCACGAACTGAGTCCTGACATTAGCACAAACTGAGTCCTGACATTAGCACGAACTGAGTCCTGACATTAGCACGAACTGAGTCCTGACATTAGCACGAACTGAGTCCTGACATTAGCACGAACTGAGTCCTGACATTAGCACGAACTGAGTCCTGACATTAGCACGAACTGAGTCCCGACATTAGCACGAACTGAGTCCCAACATTAGCACGAACTGAGTCCTGAACTGAGTCCTGACATTAGCCCGAACTGAGTCCTGACATTAGCACGAACTGAGTCCTGACATTAGCACAAACTGAGTCCTGACATTAGCACGAACTGAGTCCTGAACTGAGTCCTGACATTAGCCCGAACTGAGTCCTGACATTAGCACGAACTGAGTCCTGACATTAGCACGAACTGAGTCCTGAACTGAGTCCTGACATTAGCACGAACTGAGTCCTGAACTGAGTCCTGACATTAGCACGAACTGAGTCCTGACATTAGCACGAACTGAGTCCTGACATTAGCACGAACTGAGTCCTGACATTAGCCCGAACTGAGTCCTGACATTAGCACGAACTGAGTCCCAACATTAGCACAAACTGAGTCCTGACATTAGCACGAACTGAGTCCTGACATTAGCCGAACTGAGTCCTGACATTAGCACGAACTGAGTCCTGACATTAGCACGAACTGAGTCCTGACATTAGCACAAACTGAGTCCTGACATTAGCCCGAACTGAGTCCTGACATTAGCACGAACTGATTCCTGACATTAGCACGTCTTCTAAAACCAGCCGTATCAGATCACTGCAAACAGAGTAACCACATCATGGACCGGATCATAACCACATCATGGACCGGATCATAACCACATCATGGACCGGATCATAACCACATCATGGACCGGATCATAACCACATCAGGCGACGACATCATCGACCTTCTCCCACACAAGAGACCATCGGGCGACAGGAAGTGACATCAGCTGACAACGCTACCGACACATCTGAGGACGCCACTGACACATCTGAGGATGCCACTGACACATCTGAGGACGCCACTGACACATCTGAGGACGCCACTGACACATCTGAGGACGCCACTGACCCACAGGACGCCATTGACACACCTGAGGACGCCACGACACATCTGAGAACGCCACTGACACATCTGAGAACGCCACTGACACACCTGAGGACGCCACTGACACATCTGAGGACGCCACTGACACACCTGAGGACGCCACTGACCCACAGGACGCCATTGACACACCTGAGGACGCCACGACACATCTGAGGATGCCACTGACACATCTGAGGACGCCACTGACACACCTGAGGACGCCACTGACACACCTGAGGACGCCACTGACACATCTGAGGACGCCACTGACACATCTAAGGACGCCACTGACACATCTGAGGACGCCACTGACACACCTGAGAACGCCACTGACACATCTGAGGACGCCACTGACACACCTGAGGACGCCACTGACACACCTGAGGACGCCACTGACACACCTGAGGACGCCACTGACACACCTGAGGATGCCACTGACACATCTGAGGACGCCACTGACACACCTGAGGACGCCACGACACATCTGAGGATGCCACTGACACATCTGAGGACGCCACGACACAGCTGAGGATGCCACTGACACATCTGAGGACGCCACTGACACATCTGAGGACGCCACTGACACACCTGAGGACGCCACTGACACATCTGAGGACGCCACTGACACACCTGAGAACACCACTGACACACCTGAGGACGCCACTGACACACCTGAGGACGCCACTGACACATCTGAGGACGCCACTGACACATCTGAGGACGCCACGACACAGCTGAGGATGCCACTGACACATCTGAGGACGCCACTGACACATCTGAGGACGCCACTGACACACCTGAGGACGCCACTGACACATCTGAGGACGCCACTGACACACCTGAGAACACCACTGACACACCTGAGGACGCCACTGACACACCTGAGGACGCCACTGACACATCTGAGGACGCCACTGACACACCTGAGGACGCCACTGACACATCTGAGGACGCCACTGACACACCTGAGGACGCCACTGACACATCTGAGGACGCCACTGACACATCTGAGGATGCCACTGACACACCTGAGGACGCCACGACACATCTGAGGACGCCACTGACACACCTGAGGACACCACTGACACACCTGAGGATGCCACTGACACATCTGAGGACGCCACTGACACACCTGAGGACACCACTGACACACCTGAGGATGCCACTGACACACCTGAGGACGCCACGACACATCTGAGGACGCCACTGACACACCTGAGGATGCCACTGACACACCTGAGGACGCCACTGACACATCTGAGGACGCCACTGACACATCTGATGACGCCACTGACACACCTGAGGACGCCACTGACACACCTGAGGACACCACTGACACACCTGAGGATGCCACTGACACATCTGAGGACGCCACTGACACATCTGAGGACGCCACTGACACACCTGAGGACGCCACTGACACATCTGAGGACGCCACTGACACACCTGAGGACGCCACTGACACATCTGAGGACGCCACTGACACACCTGAGGACGCCACGACACATCTGAGGACGCCACTGACACACCTGAGGACGCCACTGACACACCTGAGGACGCCGCGACACATCTGAGGACGCCACTGACACATCTGAGGATGCCACTGACACATCTGAGGACGCCACTGACACACCTGAGGACGCCACTGACACATCTGAGGACGCTACTGACACATCTGAGGACGGCTCGCAATAAATCAGCCGAAACACGTCAACGAGGAATTATCTCCTGATTGATCGTTTTTTAAAAGTGTGTGAACGTTCCTCTGTCGTGTTCCAGGCTGCTCCATGCGCTGGTGGAGGACGAGCTGGTGGAGGACGAGCCGGCGGAGGACGAGCCGGCGGAGGACAAGCCGGCGGAGGACGAGCCGGCGGAGGACAAGCCGGCGGAGGACGAGCCGGCGGAGGACGAGCAGGCGGAGGACGAGCCGGCGGAGGACGAGCCGGTGGAGGACAAGCCGGCGGAGGACAAGCCGGCGGAGGACGAGCCGGCGGAGGACGAGCAGGCGGAGGACGAGCAGGTGGAGGACGAGCAGGTGGAGGACGAGCTGGGTGTGGTACGAGCTGGCGGAGGACCAGCTGGTGGAGGACGAGCAGAGGACAGTGGGCGTGTGAGCGAGCAGAGAAAGATGGAGAGGCCGCAGGGACCAGTGATGGAGGGAGGAGAGAGGACCATTATCTGTCCAACAATGAGGACATGTCTTCAGCTTGAGCCTTTTGAATCCAGAGGTCCAGTCAATCCCCAAGACAAAATCAAATGTACCGTATTTTCCGGACTATAAGTCGCACCTTTTTACATAGTTTTGGCCGGGGTGCGACTTATACTCCAGAGCGACTTATGTGATATTATTAGTTATTTTCACATGACAACCACAAGAGGGCGCTCTAGGCTCTAAGCGACGCAGAAGAAGAATCTGCACTTCCTCTTCCTCTGGAGTTTGTGGAGTTGTTTGGAAGTGACTCAGAGGAAGAAGAATTCAATGGATTTAGTGATTTGGGGTAAAACTGATGCTTTGGTAAACTTGTTAGCATGTTCTTTATGCTATAGTTATCTGAATAACTGTTCATATGTTACGTTAACATACCAGACACTTACCACAGTTCTGTCTGTGCCTCATGTAGCTGAAGGTGTTAGCGTTAGCATACGTCATGTAGCTGAAGGTGTTAGCGTTAGCATACGTCATGGAGCTGAAGGTGTTAGCGTTAGCATACGTCATGTAGCTGAAGGTGTTAGCGTTAGCATACGTCATGTAGCTGAAAGTGTTAGCGTTAGCATACGTACACCTATTCACCATGTTCTCTCATCTGTTATTATTTTAAACTGCATTTACAGATGAAATGTCTGTTCTTGGTCTTGGATTTTATCAAATAAATTCCCCCAAAAATGTGACTTATACTCCAGTGCGACTTATATATGTTTTTTTTCTTCTCTATTATGCATTTTTTGGCTGGTGCAACTTATACTCCGGAAAACCCCCAAAAAGCGATTCTGATTTTCTGTTTTAAAAAAAAAAAAAAAAAAGAAAAATAGAAAGTTGCTGCTTTTATCAATAAAATAAAGTATGTTTTGATGAGAAAAGCAACAGTTTTTACGAGTGAAGATTCTGTTTTGATGAGAAAAGTTAAAATAAACATTCCTGTCATAATAATGCAGAGAACTCAACCTTTCCTCACAATTCTCTTATTTTACTAATAAAAACAGAACAAATTGTATTAATAAAAACAAACTTTACAAAATGCAATAATCTTCTGCCCTTCACACAAATGATTCTTTACTGCTTTTTTGATCTCTTTTCTGTTTCTGTTTAATACGTTTTTTGTGTTGTTTTTGAGTTAAGAAATATATGACTTACAATACCTGCGACAAGTTGGCCACTGTCCAGGATGTACCCCGCCTAAGGCCCGAAGTCACTGGGATAGGCTCCAGTCACCCGCGACCCCGAAAGGGAACAAGCGGTAGAAAATGGATGGATGGATGACTTACAATACATCATCATTTATGCCATATTGCTCAGTTCTAATTCAAACTAATCCAAAGTAAACGTATTGAACATGAATTGAGCATGAATCGATTTAAAGGAGGAACTTACTTCTGAAAATGCGACGCGGCGTCTTTGCAACTCGGATCCGTCCGCGCTAAAAGTTCGCCGTAAACCCGCGGTGAAAGTTTGGCCCGCTCGCCCGCGACGCTATTGTTTTTGCATCCGTAACAATTCCATTCCATTTAAGTTTTTGGCAGGTACCATCTCTCCACATAATTCAGATTTACAGCCGCCCAAACGCCGCGAAAACCCATTAGCATCACATTAGCCTCGGCAAGGACACAGCGCTAACGCCGCAACAACCGGCTAGCCATAAATCTTAGCCGCGGCCGCGCGCGTTCAGCCCTGAGCCCCGACTGTCCGCGGCGTTTTCGAGCGGCGCGACGGAGAGCGAGCGGCGCGATCTCGAGCGACGGGGTTATTGCAGGAGAAATGCGCTGAAGTCGTTCGTCCTTGTGGGTTATTTCAGGTTGTTTTCCACGTTGACATTGACGGCCGCGCAAACGATTCAAAGTCGCGGCGCTTTGGAACGTGGCACATTTTTACGTGAAGAAAGGGACGACGAGAAGGTTCACGGCTTTTGTTTTACCTCGAATGGAGAGAACTTTACACAAAATAAAAGAAATGAACTGTACTATTGTAGAAATGAACTGTACTATTGTAGAAATGAACTGTACTATTGTAGAAATGAACTGCACTATTGTAGAAATGAACTGTACTATTGTAGAAATGAACTGCACTATTGTAGAAATGAACTGTACTATTGTAGAAATGAACTGTACTATTGTAGAAATGAACTGTACTATTGTAGAAATGAACTGTACTATTGTAGAAATGAACTGTACTATTGTAGAAATGAACTGTACTATTGTAGAAATGAACTGCACTATTGTAGAAATGAACTGCACTATTGTAGAAATGAACTGTACTATTGTAGAAATGAACTGTACTATTGTAGAAATGAACTGTACTATTGTAGAAATGAACTGTACTATTGTAGAAATGAACTGTACTATTGTAGAAATGAACTGCACTATTGTAGAAATGAACTGTACTATTGTAGAAATGAACTGTACTATTGTAGAAATGAACTGTACTATTGTAGAAATGAACTGTACTATTGTAGAAATGAACTGTACTATTGTAGAAATGAACTGCACTATTGTAGAAATGAACTGCACTATTGTGGGAAGAGTGAGTTTTGTTAAGTTAAAGGTGCACTATGTCGCTTGTCTGCTCGTCGCCATGGAGATGTTGTTGCTTTGCCTTGAATGTCCCACAATATGGCACATAAAGGATGAATATTGTGCATTGTTTGTATTGTTATTGTCCTTTAAACATGTTTTGAGTACATTTATTTTTTAGATTTTTTTTGTATTAAACAACAACTTTAATTAACATATTCATACAGTCGCAAAACGAAACAAAAATATTCCACCTTCACCACATATTTACACAAAAAGAGACAAATTCCACAACAAACTAAAAAAAATGTAAATATAAAATAAACCGAAAACAACGCCAGTATTTCGATGTGAAGGCCGTATATTACTTTCCAAAATGATTTTTATCTATTTATGAAAACGTGTATTATACTTATTTATGAATTATTATTATTTTGTTTATTAATATATTTATTATACATTTTATATACAATGTTATCCATTGTTAATG
>NW_027315768.1:32214062-32266562 GCF_026437365.1 Eucyclogobius newberryi
TTTCTTCTTCTTCTTCTTCTTCTTCTTGAATCATTTGGCTGAAGATAAAGGCTAATTAAGCCCAAAGCTACGAGGTGTAGTTCATTAACATGTGCAAATCTTTTGGGTATTTTAACCTCTTGATGATGATAAATAAGTTCGCAGTCGGTGGCAACACACGGTGAATGTCAATCTACTGCTGCCTTTACTTTTGTAATAAGAACTATAACTTCTCTTTCCATAAACGTTCAGCGTTTTGTTCTTGGTGCGTTTTTCCAGCAAATGTTTATTTTTGACAATATTCTTTAAGTTATGTTTAGGATCAGTTCATCTGGGTAAGGGCAGGTGTAAGGCAAGAGTAGGGCAGGTGTAGGGCAAGAGTAGGGCAGGTGTAGGGCAAGAGTAGGGCAAGTGTAGGGTTAGGGCTAGGGCAAGAGTAGGGCAAGTGTAGGGCAAGAGTAGGGCAAGAGTAGGGCAAGTGTGGGACAAGAGTAGGGCGAGTGTAGGGCAAGTGTAGGGCAAGAGTAGGGCAAGTGTAGGGCAAGAGTAGGGCAAGTGTAGGGCAAGAGTAGGGCGAGTGTAGGGCAAGTGTAGGGCAAGAGTAGGGCAAGTGTAGGGCAAGTGTAGGGCAAGAGTAGGGCAAGTGTAGGGCAAGAGTAGGGCGAGTGTAGGGCAAGTGTAGGGCAAGAGTAGGGCAAGTGTAGGGCAAGTGTAGGGCAAGAGTAGGGCAAGTGTAGGGCAAGAGTAGGGCAAGAGTAGGGCAAGTGTAGGGCAAGTGTAGGGTAATCAGTTTTTATATGACATACACATTGTACAAAACTCTCAATGAGAGACACAAGTGCATTTCAAATCTAAATTTACAAAAATGAACTTTCACACGAAGGAACTGCATCTCGCCGCATCTCGCCGCATCTCGCCGCATCTCGCTGCGGCTCGGCTCGCTCCTCAGACTCACACGGCCGCCCTCGTCTCTCCTTCGTTCAATCTTCTGAAGACAATACAATTTGGTCCCGCTCTGAAACGACCCTGAACGCATCGCTCAGCAGTCTCCTCCAGACGCCGCCATGAAGAGGGACATCATCAAACTGAGTGTCATCGACCTGACCAATCAGCTGAGGTGGGACTAAACATGGACCAGCCTCCTGCTGGTGCCAGAGTCAGGACTAAATATGGACCGGCCTCCTGCTGGTGCCAGAGTCAGGACTAAACATGGACCGGCCTCCTGCTGGTGCCAGAGTCAGGACTAAACATGGACCGGCCTCCTGCTGGTGCCAGAGTCAGGACTGAACATGGACCGGCCTCCTGCTGGTGCCAGAGTCAGGACTAAACATGGACCGGCCTCCTGCTGGTGCCAGAGTCAGGACTAAACATGGACCGGCCTCCTGCTGGTGCCAGAGTCAGGACTAAACATGGACCGGCCTCCTGCTGGTGCCAGAGTCAGGACTAAACATGGACCGGCCTCCTGCTTGTGCCAGAGTCAGGACTAAACATGGACCGGCCTCCTGCTGGTGCCAGAGTCAGGACTAAACATGGACCGGCCTCCTGCTGGTGCCAGAGTCAGGACTAAACATGGACCGGCCTCCTGCTGGTGCCAGAGTCAGGACTAAACATGGACCGGCCTCCTGCTGGTGCCAGAGTCAGGACTAAACATGGACCGGCCTCCTGCTGGTGCCAGAGTCAGGACTAAACATGGACCGGCCTCCTGCTGGTGCCAGAGTCAGGACTAAACATGGACCGGCCTCCTGCTGGTGGTAGAAGTTTCTAGACCAGGTTTATTTCCAGTTCAGACCAAATGTAATCTGAGGTGACAAAAACCCTTAACAAAAAGTCACTCCATCATTTAACAATGTTTGTGTTTGTCCCTCGTGGGCCGCCGTTCCCCCCCGCTCGCCTCTTGATGAATTTGTGAATTAGCCGCGGCTGTCACATGTTCCTGAGTTAGCGTTAGCGTCCCATCTCTCCTAATAAAGCGCACCTATCCATGTTTAATATGCAGAAGACGGAGGAGCCGGAGCGGCGACGGCAGCGCAGGCTAAATGAGCCGTTTGAAGGAGCGCTCATTTTTCATCATCCCACAAAAGTCAATTATGGTTTTAAAGCGCAGAGTTGAGGGACGGGAGGAGACCAGGGGAAGGACTTTATGGTCGCAAAGAACTATAGAGATATAACACTTTTATAACGTATATGAGCTTCATCATTCAACTTTTCAAATATTATACGACAAAAATAAAATGTTATGCAGGGTTTTAAGTCCTGATATTCTCTAAATCCTTTCTGTGCACGTCATTTTAAAGTTGCTGTGACTGTTATGGTGGGCGGGCCGACATCTGCTCGTGGCCGTGGAAACTATGCGGCATTTGTTCAAATAAAGACGTTTTTATTGCTCAAATTGTCCTTGAAAAACATTGCGACTGTGAGTGAACTTGCCTCGTCACAGATCCGACCTGTAACTTGGCGCTACTGGTTTGTTCATGAACGTTTTGTGCGTTGTGTGTCGTCTGCATCCAAGTAGAGAGCGTTTTATCATTCGAGAACCAGGAAGTGCTTAGTTAGCATGCTAGCTGTCATTAGCTTCACTGTGAAGGCAAATCTCTGGCGGAAGAAAGTTGTGAAAAGTGAATAATTTGGATACGTTTGAACTGCTGCAAACCGTTGAACCGTGAAATAAACTAGCTTGGTTGTTCCCATTTTTGAAGACTTTTAAAGACATAATAGAGAAGAAAAAAACATATAAGTCACACTGAAGTTTAAGTCGCATTTTTGGGGGAAATTGATTTGATAAAATCCAAGACCAAGAACAGACGTTTCATCTTGAAATGCAGTTTAAAATAATAACAGATGAGAGAACATGGTGAATAGGTGTACGTATGCTAACGCTAACACCTTCAGCTACATGACGTATGCTAACGCTAACACCTTCAGCTACATGACGTATGCTAACGCTAACACCTTCAGCTACATGACGTATGCTAACGCTAACACCTTCAGCTACATGAGGCACAGACAGAACTGTGGTAAGTGTCTGGTATGTTAACGTAACATATGAACAGTTATTCAGATAACTATAGCATAAAGAACATGCTAACAAGTTTACCAAAGCATCAGTTTTACCCCAAATCACTAAATCCATTGAATTCTTCTTCCTCTGTGTCACTTCTAAACAACTCCACAAACTCCAGAGGAAGAGGAAGTGCAGATTCTTCTTCTGCGTCGCTTAGAGCCTTGAGCGCCCTCTTGTGGTCGTCATGTGAAAATAACAATATCAGATATAAGTCGCTCTGGAATATAAGTTGCACCCCGGCCAAAACTATGATAAAAAGTGCAACTTATATTGTGATTATTTTGTAAAAAGGAAATGCGTTACATACAAAAATGCTGAATACGACTACGGTAAGAAATAACAAAACACCTTTCTCAAAATCATTTTAATAAGGTGCTGGAAATTGAACAGTCACATTTTTCTTCCCCACACAAAGAGGACAATTATAATTATATTCCCAAAAGCCCCGTTTATACAGTGCAATACAAATATACAGATTTATGACACAAGAGCGAGGGGGAACAGTGGAGACAGTTAGAGTACCAGGGGCGTTTAAGGCAGGGCACCTCTGACACAAATAAATAAAACGTTAAAAACCGAGCGCCGGGAAACGGGGCGGGTTTGTGGGCGGAGTCACACTGCAGGGACGAGTGGACAAAGGCTGCGCAATCGGAAGACGAGAACACGCGATGTAACGTGAACGGACTCGACGGGCGACGTTTAACACGCTCAAATGTGACAGGCAAAAACGTCGGACTCTGGACAACGTGCGGCGATTGCGTTTAAGAGGAATAAAACGATAACCATGCGACAATAATAAAATCAAAATCCATGTAGAATCCATAACATTTTGTCTCATGTATTTTGTCTAATTGGTTTATTCTACATTTTCCCCCCAGTAATTTGCTAAACAGAACTGAATTTATTATTTTAATTTGCAAAACATTTAAAGGACACATATTATGCGTTATTTGTTCTATAAACCTTTAAACCTGATGTTGTGTTCTTTTGCTTTGACATCTTATGTTTAGAACCGAGTCTGGAGATGATTTATAGAGTTAAAAAACAGCAGAAGATTGAGGAGATTCAGAACGGAGTGTTTTTGACGCTCGGAGGGGAGAAAACTTTTTTTTTTTTTTTTAACCAGGATTCATGAAACTAGCGTGACTGAAGCTAAATGTTACTCCAGGTGTGTCTGTGATGAGGGAAAAGTGCTAGAACATGATTAAAAGCTCAGAAAAGTCCGGTGTCCTTTCACTAAATCCAACGTTTGTCCACTTTTTGCCTGCAGCGCGACCAAAGCCTCTCGACGTTGTAAAAACCACAGTACATTTAGTCAAGTTCATGTCATTTAGTGAAACTTCTCAGCCTCTTTTTGCGTCTTCGACTAAACCTCTCAAACAAGTAAACGTGACGACCTTTACATTTGCATTCACTTTGAGACGGTCCTTTGGCTGGTGCGTAAATGTAAATGTAAAAAACATACTGGCAAGCGATGGGCCAAAACAAAACACGTAAAAAAAAACATCTATTACAATGACCATATGACATTTTCAACACAAATGAATGACACGCTTAAAAACATAAGACAACGTGAAAACGATGTGAGAATTTGACCTTGTTACTGTGGCATACGAAGAAAATTGGATACGCAATTTCACCATGTTTTAAGTATTACACTTCAAATTATACTTTGCGGGAAAAATATACATGTGTAGGGCGACATCAGGAGTTCAAGGCTGCGTTCAGACTCAAAATCGTGATTAAATTAGGATGAATACAAACAAACAAACAAACTGAACCGGGCCCAGTGTGAAAACGGCTTTAAAAACCTGTAAAGAAATGTAAAAATAAACTAGATTATGCTGATATGGCCATGCTCGGAATGTTCCACAGTATGGCATTAAACGTATCTATCTCCATGGAGACAAACAAGTAACTCCACCAGCTCAGGTCTGTGGAGAGGCGACACCGTTCACAGTAAGAATGTGTTTTTCATCAGAATAACCGTGAACATAGCGCAGCTTTTTAGAGATATTGCACATGAAGTATCCAGTTTTAAAATTAAAGCCATTGTGTAACATTAGCGTTTCCTTTGCATCAGGGCTTGGCGTTAACTTTAGCCAAACGCTGGTAGATTTATATTTAGTAACACAATGTCTGCGTCCGAAAGTCTAGAACACTTTTTAGAGGTCTCGCCGTTTTAAGTGATGTTCAAATGTTCAGCGGATGAAAAAAACACCTAGCACACTAGCATTAGCCACTAAACTTAGCTTGAGTTGCTAACATTAGCCACTAACCTTAGCTTAAGTTGCTATGGCAAGTTGCTAACATTAGCCACTCACCTTAGCTAAAGTTGCTAAAGCAAGCCACTTAATTTAGCTTAAGTTGCTAATATTTGATACTAACCTTAGCTTAAGTTGCTTACATTAGCCACAAACCTTAGCTAAAGTCGCTAACATTAGCCGCAGTGAATGAGGTACTATGGGCTTGTTAAGTGTGACATCACAGGTCCAAATGTTCAATGTTACAGTTTATCAGTTATTTATTTATTGACATGTATTTGTTCCACTGAGATCTCTTTTTGAAACAGTTTTCCTCCCGATTAATCTAAGACAACGCAGGGAACAGAAACCGTTTCATTCTAAATAACATCAATGGGTTTTTCCATTTATTTATTTTTTAGCATTTGTTTTCATCAATCAACCTCCCCCAGACTGTGACGTGCTGGACCAGGAAGTAAGAGTCGTGACATCATCACTTAACACTGCCATCGAGTCTGGGCACGGGCGGACATTCAGATGCAGACGTTTACTTCCCTTATAGACGCGGACAAGCCTTCTGATTGGCCGATTCCATACACTACTTCCTCATTAGGTCCGACAGAGATATGTACATCATTTGTAAACAACATGCGCGGTTAAAACTCCACGTGTTTCCGTACGAACAAGAGTTAAAGACGAACACAAACGCGTCCGTAACAAACATTTACAATTCCCAAAGTCCCTTGTTTAGTCCACGTTTTGTGCAATAAAATTAATGTTAGAAACGATCTGAGTTCGGTCTCTTTCGTTCCCTTTCATACGGACACGAAGACGTCCAGGTAGAGGCGGTCGTAGGTTTCCCTGAAGAAGAGGAGGAGGACGAGGCTGAAGAGACACGAGCCGACCAGGCACCAGTTCAGCCACGACACTTCTGCAACGGGAGAGACAACAAGCAAAGGGTTTGAATCAGGTTTGGAAAGAGAAAAGACCCATAAAATATAGTATTATTTGAGTAAAAACAAATGTGTGACGAGGAAAAGCTTTGGCGTTTGGACTCGGGCCGCAACGAACGATTCTTTGAGCAGCCGACTATTATTGCTGTATTTTCCGGACTATAAGTCGCATAGTTTTGGTCGGGGGGCGACTTATACTCCAGAGCGACTTATATGTGATATTATTCGTTATTTTCACACTGGTAACCACAAGAGGGCGCTAGAAGAATCTACACTTCCTCTACCTGCGGAGTTTGGGGAGTTGTTTAGAAGTGACACCGAGGAAGAAGAATTGAATGGATTTAGTGATGTGGGGTACTGCATTTTCTGGAGTATAAGTAGCACCAGCCAAAAAAGTGCAAAATAGAGAAGACAAAAACATATATAAGTCGCACTGGAGTATGAAATGTGGTTGCAAGTGTGAAAATAACAAATAATATCACATATAAGTCGCTCCGGAGTATAAGTATAAATATAAGTATAAGTCGAACCCGGGCGAAAAATATGAAAAGAGGTGCGACTTATAGTCCAGAAAATACGGTAATACTGATGCTTTGGTAAACTTGTCACGTAGCTGAAGGTGTTAGCGTTAGCATAAGTACACCTATTCACCATGTTCTCTCATCTGTTATTATTTTAAACTGCATTTATAGATGAAATGTCTGTTCTTGGTCTTGGATTTTATCAAATACATTTCCCCCACAAGTGCGACTTATACTCCAGTGCGACTTATATATGTTTTTTTCTTATCTATTATGCATTTTTTGGCTGGTGCGACTTATAGTCCGGAAAATACGGTATTTCCGAGACTTTTTAATGACACTATTAACCGAATAAAGACTGAAATATGGTGATTGACTAAATAAAACAAAGTTATGACCATCATAACTGTAATCTTAAGGCATGTAAATCAGAACTTATTATAAACCTATAAATAATCTGGACAGACATTCTACAAAATATGTTTAAATTCAATGGGAAAGAGAAGGTTTTGTTTTGACGGATGAAGAACGGGAATGCGATGATTCCATTTTAAAGGGTCTGTGGTTCTTTTCTGTTTAACATGTCTCGTTTGTCTTTCCACTGCAGTTTTCACTTTGGTTCTGGTTTGTTCCACATCTTTAGTAAAACATTTCCTTTACGTTTTATCGCGGCGGCTTCTTTTACGCTCGAGCCGTGACCTTTGACCGACGCCTCGAAAAGGAAATAAAGCACACACGCCAGGGTCGGAGGTCACGCCGAGACGGCTCTGGACACGGGCGATATTATTACACCTGCTCTGTTCATTCCTGCAGGTTCAAAGAGGGCGGTTCACAAAGGGTCAAAGGGCAACGGAGCGGAACGAATAACGTCTGCTTTCGACGCTCAGCCGGATTCGACATTTAAACACGGATTGTCACGCTTCAACAGGAACGTGTGGTTTTGTTCTGAAATCATTTTGGTTGGAAATGTGTGATGGTACATTAAACAGAGTCATTCTTGTTGTATTGTTTCTTGTGAATGAAATGATAATAAAGTGGATCCCTGGACACCCGTTTCCTTGGAAACGGTGGAGGGACTGTGTCTCTGTGGCCTGGGAACGCCTTAGGATCCCCCCGGAGGAGTTGGAGGAAGTGTCAGGGGAAGGGGAAGTCTGGGGAGAGGGGGAAGTCTGGGAGAGGGAAGTCTGGGGAGAGGGGGAAGTCTGGGGAGAGGGAAGTCTGGGGAGGGGAAGACTGGGGAGAGGGGGAAGTCTGGGAGAGGGAAGTCTGGGGAGAGGGGGAAGTCTGGGGAGAGGGAAGTCTGGGGAGGGGAAGACTGGGGAGAGGGGGAAGTCTGGGGAGAGGGAAGTCTGGGGAGGAGGAAGTCTGAGGAGGGGAAGACTGGGGAGAGGGGGAAGTCTGGGGAGGGGGAAGTCTGGGGAGAGGGGGAAGTCTGGGGAGAGGGAAGTCTGAGGAGGGAAAGTCTGGGGAGAGGGGAGAGGGAAGTCTGGGAGAGGGAAGTCTGGAGAGAGGGAAGTCTGGGGAGAGGGAAGTCTGGGGAGAGGGAAGTCTGGGGAGAGGGAAGTCTGGGGAGAGGGAAGTCTGGGGAGAGGGAAGTCTGGGGAGAGGGAAGTCTGGGGAGAGGGAAGTCTGGGGAGAGGGAAGTCTGGATCAGGATAAGCGGAAGGCGACGGACAGATAGAAATAAAGTGGACGGATGAATATTACCGTATTTTCCGGACTATAAGCACCCTTTTTCATAGTTTTGGCCGGGGTGCGACTTGTACTTATATTTATACTTATAAACTTATACTCCAGTGCGACTTATATGTTTTTTTCTTCTCTATTATGCATCTTTTGGCTGGTGCGACTTATACTCCAGAAAATACAGTAATTCTCCAACAGTGGATGGATGACACTAAACGGCTGTAAACATTCTTTTATGTAAACTGCTGTACAATCCAAACTGTTAAACCTTCATGAAGTGACAATATTACAACATTATTCAGTCCATTTGATGTTTTGTGTCATATTTGAGCCGTCAATCAAATGATATTTGAATGTTTGTCTGAGGAGCAGAATCACAATGAAGTAATGATCATGGACTGAGAATGAGCTGGTGATAAATGAGTTTAATGCTCAGGTTAGACTCGGTTAGACTCGGTTCTATCTTTCAAACCTACGACGACCTTGTGTTTTCACAGAAGCGTTAAAGACCACGATAAACTGCATAACTCATAGTATAATAATGCATAAATATATGAATTTATGACCACTTATTATGAAATGTTACCAAAAAAAACAGACTCAAACCAATATTTAACACTTTATAATAACTACACTTATTCCTGCCTTAATAAAGCATGAACAAGGGTTAAATCATAGTGAACAAAGAATAATTCAGGTTAAGTAACAATTTAACCCCTAATTCCTAAACTTAACCCTTAAATTATTAGTTACTAAGCCTGAATCATGCTTAATTAATTGTATGTGCTTATGAATTAGTAGTTATTATAAAGTGGTACCCAATATTTCAGATCTTTATGGTTCATATCTCTGCAATTACTGTCCATGTGGAACAAAAACTGGCACAAAGTCCAACGTCTTCTCCGTCGTTTTAAGTCAGTTTGAAAACACTTGGAGAGTTTAATAAAGTTTGTGGTGTCGATCCGGAACCAATAATGACACGTTTGAACATTTGTGGTTCACGAGTTTGAATATTTCTCTTAAAAAAAAAACAGTAAATCTACGATAAAATCACACGTATAATCCTCGTCCTCCGTCGTGAACAGAAACGTCGTCAAAAGTCTAGCACGTGAGCGCGACGCCAAAAACAAGCGATAACTCAAATTAACGATAAAAGTTTAATAGTGGACTCGCCGCTTTGTGATTAATGGAGCAGAAACAGGAGCAAATGGAGTAGAAATTGGATTAGAGGATAAAAAGGAAAGAGGTGGTTGTATTTCGTCACCTTTGGCTTCAGAGTTAATTATAAAAGAGTTCGCCGATCACAAAGAGCGAAGATGCTTTATCGGACGCAGAGGATGGAAGTGGATTAAAGGAATCGCAAAGACAGACTTTTCACTTAGTTACTTTCTTTGGCTTTTCCTGATTTAGAAGTGGAAGAAATGTCAATAAAAAAAGGCGTTGTTGTTTTGGAAATATGCACAATCTGAATATCGAGGGCGTCAACTTCCTGTTTATCGACGACATTTGGAGCAGGGCTGCAATCGACTACAAAGAAGGTCTCGATTGGCTAAAAAACGTGCTTTGTTGATTGTTAGGTTCAACCACAAAAGAGCAGAAGCTTTTGTGGCTGTTAGGAAGATTACGCCTCTCTTTCCATCTGTCAATTTCAATTACAGACAATTACGCTTAATATTTGACTTATTATCGCCACAAACGCTCTAATATTACACTTCAGACTCTCACTGGGCTTCAGAGCCCCAGTAGATTAGTTTCTGCTTCTTCTTTAGATGTTTCCTCTGCTCGATGCCAATGTTTTGACAGTGTTCTCCATGACCACGGGATTCGTCTTTCCACATGGTTGTTTAAATACGGCGTTGTATCTGAACGATCATCACCCGCGCAGCAGTTAAGCCTGGATTACACTTAGAGGGCACGCAACACATCAAACTGAGCCTGAACTCGAGTCGGACCAGATCAAGTCTACACCGAGAATACACCGGGACTACACCTGGACGACACCGGGACTACACCGGGACTATACCGAGAATACACCGGGACTACACCGGGACGACACCGGGACTAGACCTGGACGACACCGGGACTACACCGGGACTACACCGAGAATACACCGAGAATACACCGAGAATACACCGAGAATACACCGGGACTACACCGGGACTACACCTGGACGACACCGGGACTACACCTGGACGACACCGAGAATACACAGAGAATACACCGAGAATACACCGGGACTACACCTGGACGACACCGGGACTACACCTGGAAGACACCGGGACTACACCTGGACGACACCGGGACTACACCTGGACGACACCGGGACTACACCTGGAAGACACCGAGAATACACCGAGAATACACCGGGACTACACCGGGACTACACAAGGACTACATCTGGACTACACCGAGACTACACGGTGCAAGTGCACGGTGGCAAAGGCGGTTAGCGCTCTTGCCTCCCAAGAAGGAGATCATGGGTTCAATTCCCGGACCAGACCAACATCACATGATCTCTCTGGGTGGAGTCTGCATGTTCTCCCAGTGTTACTGTGGGTTCTCTCCGGGTTCTCCGGCTCCTCCACATGTATGTGTTAGGTAAAATTGGCAACTCTAAATTGGCCTTATGGACATGTGTTGAAAATTAGCATATTCTGCTACATACACTTAAAATAATAATAATAATAATAATAATAATAATAACTTTTATTTATATAGCGCTTTTCAGTGAACCAAAGACGCTGAACATAATAAAAAAGGGGGGGTATTTACAGACAGGGGGGACAACACGTACAATACGCATTAATATACAGATAAAATGAAGACAGACGAAGTAGAGAGAAAAAGATGGGGATGTAACAGGGGGTAGAAGAGTAGGCAATGGGGTAGAGGAGGCTAGGGGAGGGGGAGGTCATAGGCTTGGGTGAAGAGGTATGTTTTTAGGCAGGATTTGAATGTTGTGAGTGAGGGAGAGTGGCGGACAGGTTGGGGGAGGGAGTTCCAGAGTCGGGGTGCTGTTCGGGAGAATGCTCTGTCGCCAAAACCTTTGAGTCGGGATGTTGGTGCAGTCAGGGTGAGAGAGGAGGAGGATCGGAGAGCTCGGGTGGGGCGGTGGGGGATGAGGAGGTCAGACAGGTAGGGGGGGGCAAGGTGGTGAAGAGCTTTGAAGGTGAGGAGGAGTATTTTAAAGTTTATGAGCTGCTTGATGGGGAGCCAGTGGAGAGAGCGGAGAACGGGAGTGATGTGTTCACGGGACCGGGTGTGGGTGAGGAGGAGGGTGTGGGTGAGGAGGCGGGCAGCGGAGTTTTGGACCATTTGGAGTCTATGGAGGGAATGGGAGGAGATGCCAGTGAGGAGGGAGTTGCAGTAGTCGAGGCGGGAGGAGATGAAGGCATGGATGAGGGATTCAGCAGCGGGGAGGGTGAGGCAGTGTCTGATTTTGGCGATGCGGCGGAGGTGGAAGTATGAGGTCTTGACGATGTGGCTGACATGGGGAGTGAAGGAGAGGGTGGGGTCCATGATGACACCGAGATTGCGTACCAGGGTAGAGGGGGTGATGGTCGAGGTGTCGATGCTGAGTGAAAAGGGACCAGTTTTATTGAGAGTGGATTTGGTGCCAATGAGGAGGAGCTCTGTTTTGTCACTGTTCAGTTTGAGGAAGTTGAGAGTGAGCCATGATTTTATTGTAGAGATGCAGGTTTCGATGTGGCTGAAGGGAGGGTTTTGGGTGGATTTGGTGGTGAGGTATATCTGGGTGTCGTCAGCGTAGCAGTGAAAGTCCAGGTTGAGTTGGCGGAGGATGTGACCAAAGGGGAAGATGTAGCAGATGAAGAGGAGGGGGCCGAGGACTGAGCCCTGGGGGACCCCTGCATTACTGGGGAGAGGGTGGATGAGTGACCGGAGAGGGAAATGAACTCTTGCCTGTTGGTGAGGTAGGATGTGAGCCAGTCAAGTGCAGAGCCCTCAACACCCAGTTGGCGCAGCCTTTGTAGGAGGATGGAATGGTTTATAGTGTCAAAGGCTGCGCTGAGGTCTAGTAGTAACAGGATGTTGAGGGCCCCGGAGTCTGCAGAGGTGAGGAGATCGTTGAGTACTTTGACCAGGGCTGTTTCAGTGCTGTGAAGTGGGCGGAAAACATTGCATCTGGTTCATCCAATGCTATGTCCATACTTAAAAAAAAAAAGGACTACACCGGGAATACACCAGGACTAAATCTGGACTACACTAGGACTAAATCTGGACTACACCTGGACTACACTAGGACTAAATCTGGACTACACCTGGACTACACTAGGACTAAATCTGGACTACACCTGGACTAAATCTGGACTACACCTGGACTAAATCGGGACTACACCGGGACTAAATTGAGACTACATCGGAACTAAATTGGGACTACACCGGTACTACACCAGGATTAAATCTGGACTACACCTGGACTACACCGGTACTACACCAGGATTAAATCTGGACTACACCTGGACTACACCGGTACTACACCAGGACTAAATCTGGACTACACCTGGACTACACCGGTACTACACCAGGACTAAATCTGGACTACACCTGGACTACACCGGTACTACACCAGGACTAAATCTGGACTACACCTGGACTACACCGGTACTACACCAGGACTAAATCTGGACTACACCTGGACTACACCGGTACTACACCAGGACTAAATCTGGACCAAACCAAGACTGCAGCAATCACAAAACTTTTAGAGATGTAAAAATATACACAAACTCACAGTACTTTTAAATTGTACATGAAGTGAATAATATTCCACTTCTCTCACATTCTATAATAACGACACTGCATTTTCCCTCTTTTTGCCTTTTCATTTGAAAAGCTGTCGACACCAATAGGTCAAGACTTAATTATAAACTCCTTACATTCATGACCCAGAGCACATTAATACATCCATCCCAGATTATTATTATTATTATTATTATTACGCTTTGCCCTTTCACAGTTATTACTACTAAAGGGCGATATTGACAGAGATGATTTTATTTATGGATCTCAAAAACAATATTCCCACAGAATGATTGTAAATGTGCTCTTTTATGTCTTTAAATGTGTTTGTATCAGACAAAAGTGAAATTACTGAAAAATAAATCACAAAAGAACAGAAATATCTGTTTTTGGGAGTTTACAATGTGCTCAAGTTTCATTTTTTGTGTTAATGTATTATTTATCATAAGCAATATACTTGATATGCAAATTTTACTTACCAGGTCTTTAAGCGTGATAAGAGCCTTTTTACATTTACTGTATTTTTCAGAGTATAAGTCGCACCAGCCAAAAAATGCATAATAGAGGGGAAAAAAACCATATATAAGTTGCACTGGAGTATGAAATGCAGTTGCAAGTGTGAAAATAACAAATAATATCACGTATAAGTCACTCCAGAGTATAAGTATATAAGTATAAATATAAGTATAAGTCGCACCCCGGCCAAAACATGAAAAAAGGTGCAACTTATAGTCTGGAAAATACGGTAATAAACCTCCATGCACAGATTCATGCTGAACATTTACCCTTAAAGTAACTAACTACAACTAAACCAAATTTATTCAAACTTTAAAAAAAAAATCCCCATGAACTTTCTTTTTATGTAATTCTTTCCCCCCCCGATATTATTTTTCATACATTTTCATTAAGATCTATTTATCAGATCAAATATGTCAACAAAAGGAAGATGTTTAAACCTGGCTCATCCGTTATGTCCCAAAATACGTGCAATTTTAGCTATTTTTTGTACGTTTCAAGGTGATAACTCCAAATTTAAGATGTATTCTATTCACCTGCAGCGTCTCGCCTTAATTCATCCTCGTTCATCTTAATTGCGAGTCACTTTTTGACACATTTCCTCCGATTCAATAAAACTAATCTTAAGTTCGCATGCTTTTGCCGCCCGTCCGACGCCACCTGCTCAGACGCGAGATGAATGGCGGCCATGTTTGAGAGGTTATTGATCGCTCTGTCCATTGTCGTGAGCGATTGATTACACAGGAGGTCAGAGGACATCGCCGCGGACACGTCGTTCATCACGTTAAGAGCCCATTCCGCCGCCCGCACGCGCCACAGACACACGGGCGGGACGCGCGCCGGCGGCCATATTGGGACTGTAATCGCTCTTAATTGAGGCCACTGCGCCGGGGGTAATAGATTGGGGCCCGCGTTGCGCTTCATCGGTGAGGGTTTAGAGCTCGGCCAATGAACTCTACGGACATCGCGCGGACGTATTAATAACGGTATATAACCCCCGACGACCGCGGAGGATCAATTACAGAATCAATAGGCCAGGAGCAAAGTAAATGAACATTTCGATGGCGCATTATGTATGAACGCCAAGATCACAATAAACAAGAGCTGGATGAAATCGATAGAAAATATACTGAGGTTTCATGCCTTAAATCACGTATCTGCCTTTAGCAATAATCAAATTGAGATTTTTTTTTAATACATCATTATAAGGGCTGTAAAAATGTCAAATTCTAAAAAACAAAAAATAAATTATATTGATTAATATCATTATTTATTTATTTTTGTATTTTCTATGTTGTTATGGTCACTGTTTGTATGTCTCACTAAAAAGCAAAAATTAAAAAATTAAAAATATATAAATTATTGTTACTACTATTATTATTATTATTATTTTTTGGGGGGTAAAATGTTTATGTTGTTATTGTCACCATTTGTTTGTCTCACTAAAAAGCTAAATTAAAAACAGGTCTTTACATTAAGTATTTTTTTTTAACTGTATATTGAAAAACTAAAATAAAAAATAAAAATTATTAAAAATTAAATTAAAAAACTAAAATTATCACTATTATCATTCTCGTCTCTCACGATGATATTGAGACCTGAATAATCACGATTAACAATTAGTTTAATAATCTTGACATCGCTAATCATGAAGTATGACAACAGCAGATTAACTTTGAGGGTGGGGATTAAGAATTGAATCACGCCACTTTCCAAAATGATCAATAAAACTCCTCTAGCTTTGCATCTGATCAAACAAATCAAATATATGGAGCGTTAAACATTTTGACAGAGCGATAAGCAAAATTGAGCCTCACCTTAGCCTGTTAGCGCCACCTGGAAAGTCACTACTGTAGCAATAAATATATACCAAATTACCGTACCAGTCAAAAAATGCATAATAGAGAAGAAAAAACATATATAAGTTGCATTTTTGGGGGAAATTTATCATAAAATCACTAAATCCATTGAATTCTTCTTCCTCTGTGTCACTTCTAAACAACTCCACAACTCCAGAGGTAGAGGAAGTGAGCCTAAAGCGCCCTCTTGTGGTATAAGTCGCTCTGGAGTACAAGTCGCACCCCGGCCAAAACTATGAAAAAAGGTGCGACTTATAGTCCGGAAAATACGGTACACCTTTTAGTCCTGAAATACGTCCTGAAAACACCTTAATATTCAGGGCGGGACATCTCTAATCCAAAAGCTCCATCTTTTCTTATTCCGTTTATAATAATTCCTGGCTCCGTTTAAGTCGATGCTACTTCTCCTGCCGAAACCCCGCCCAGCACCTGCCACAATGCCCCACCCCCGCTCTGTATTCCCCCTCCGCGCGGCGCCAAACCACAACAGGAAGCGTACGCCGCGACACGGGATGAATCGTGGGTAATATTTGGCCCGGAGCGGTTTTCATTCACGTTTAGGAGCGGCGGCGGCCGAAAGCCCCCGGTGGCACTCCAACGCAACACGAGCCGCGTCTGGGGGGCCGGCGAGGGGAATCGCTGAACTGAGGCCAGGCTCTGGTGGATATTAAAACGGACAAATCATAAACACGTTTTGCTGGCGGACTTATTTGAGCATTCAGAAGGAGACGGCCGAGGGGGAAATGACTAGAATGGAGAGTAAAGTGGATAAGATGAGGTTAAGAGTGACGGGAAAAGGCTAAGTGAAGATAGATTTATGTTCATAATAAGTGGACAGCTAAAATATACTGTAAACTATGAATAAATGGGGGAAGAAGATGTACATTTTGAGGAAAATGCAAAGCCACAAAAAAAACAACAACAAGCGATAGATTTTTCTTTGTGTTATTTGTTCTTTGTTATTTTATTTTTTTACCTTATTGAGATTACATTTATTCTGGTTTTGCTTTTACAGGGACAGTGTTTGTTCTAACACACGAGACGCCAAACTAAAGGCACTCAAGAGCATGTTTGAAGGCAAATAACAATACAAATAATCTATAATATTCGTATTTTAAAGCTTGTGGCAATTTTTTTTATTTATTTACAGAGCCATGAATAAAAAAAAAGTGTTATTTTTTAATGTGTAACATGATTGTATTTATTTAAACATGAACACAACTCATTCAAACGTTTCTCTTTTTTCAAAATAAAATAAAAACTAACAATCACAAATAAATAAAATAAATAAAATAAATAAAATAAATAAAATAAATAAAATAAATAAAATAAATAAAATAAATAAAATAAATAAAATAAATAAAATAAATAAAATAAATAAATAAAATAAATAAAATAAATAAAATAACTATCACAAAAATACAAATATATATATATATATATATATATATATATATAAAATAAATAAAATAAATTAGAGAGAAAAACTAATTTTGTAGGATTGAAAACAAGAATTTAGAAGAAAAAAAATATATAAAAAATGTAAGGCAAAAAGTCCAAGACAGGTTTCCCATTCAGCCCAGTTTGTATTAAATTTGTCCATTTCTAAGTTGAGTCTGTGATGTTTCCCGCTGAGTTACAGTGTCAGTTTGTCTCATCCTTTTTTTTGTTTCCCAGCAGTCTGAAATATGTTCTGAAGGTATCGATTTATGAGGCCCAGATACACAGTTCTGAAATGATGATGGTGGTCTTACATTATGAGACAATAACAGCTCCACTCACAAGTCAGAAGCCATGAAAACGACAGTATTTATAAAACTAAACTAAAGCGGCTAATAATACAGAACGCACTATATTTTACACGTCCATCAAACCGCTACTAACCACTGCGACATCGGAAGAAGAAGACAAAAGCTACGTCTCAATAGCTCCACATGATGATGAAGCGGTCGCCATCAGTCTCGGGGCCATTTCCTCTGGGCAAAGTTGGGCGAGCTCTCTCTCTGATCCACAGTCTCCCCGCGGCAGCGCAAGAATCCGGACAACTTCATATTTCATCTGAGAAGTCGGGGGCAGCGGGAGTCGGGACGGGAGCGGTCAAAACGCTCCAGTATCGACGCGTTTAATCTGCCTTCGGACGAGCGCAATCGTCAGCGCGTCACGGATTCACGACGCAAACCTTTGTGCGGACGCTTTACGGATTCGCCCGGCGTCGTGCGGGAGATGACTTATGGATGAGGAGGAGTCGCTCTTCTCGTTCTTGTGGGACTAAAGTAGAGCGGGTGGAAGTGTCTGCAGATTTCAATGTCATGAGTAGGATTTTTCACCCATTTTATGAATCATTTGTTGAAGTTGATGAAGTCAGATTTGGATGGAAAAATCTTCTTTAGTGGAACAATCATTCAGTCTGATTCACATATTCATAGTTTAGTCCTGGTTTAAACCCATAAATCTAGGTTTAAACCCATAAATCCTGGTTTGGAGGAGATTAAATCCAGGTTTAGCCCTGGTTTAGTCCTGTTTAGTACCGTTGTATTCTGGCCTGGTTTAGTTAGTTGAGTCCTAGTTTAGTCTTGGTTTAGTTCTTAGGAACACTTTAGGAACACTTTTAGAAGCAACATTAAGTGCAAAAAAACTAAAAAGAAAAATAATTACATAAATAATAATAGTAAAATAACAGTAATAATAATAACAATAACAAAAATAACAAACTAAATGTAAAGTGCTTTTTTTAATCTTGCTTTTTATGTCAAATTGATCATTCAGACAGTTTGATTTCATGAAGCAGGTCGATGAGGAGCTGTAACGTGAGGACAGAAACTCTTTCTGGGATTTGACCCAACAACCTGCTAATTATATCTTTGGGGACGTGACAGAAGAGACAGAATCCTTTGTTTTCAGACTTTTTGTCGGCACGGCCCACAGTGAACATGCAGCTTTTGTCCTCAAGATGGCAGCAGCAACGAGAGTGTCACGTCACTTCAGACCCGTGAACACAAATAAATCTAACCTTGACCACGACCTTTATACGACCATCGGGCAAACACATTACTGTTAAATCCCAATGCAAAGCCATTTTATCAATGTTGTTTCGCATTGTTGTTACAATCTCTAAATCATAATGCACTTTTCGTTCAGACTCGTTTACAAATGCTCAAAGGTTAAATGCAGAACGTTAGCCTAAATCGCCCTCTGTCCACTTCACTCACAGTTTTTAGCGCTGACTGCTGCGGTTCAGCCTTCCTCGACTCGCCGAGGTCACGCTTTCATTTAAATTTGTAATAAGCCTCGAAATATAACAAGGTTACGGACGTGGGCGGTGAAATGTCGCCTCGATCGCCCTTCAGAGAATCCACTGTGGTGTCGTAACAAAAAAAACAGCTTGTGATCAAATTTAGTGGCGTCTTCATGTTTACTGCCCCCTGTCCATTTGGGGCGGAGTCTTTTTGCCCTCTTTGCAGCAGAAGTCTCGTCAAGCGAACGCCACGGCCGTTAACCAATAGCACGCCTTAGATTTTGACCAAGAACCGATGGGAAAACTGTGACATCACTGGGCAACTTCGTGTTTGTCTTCAGAGAGAGACTGAAATAAAGATACTGCTCAAACATCTAAACATGGATTATGGGAAGTCCTGGTGAAGTCCTGGTTTAGTCCTGGTTTAGTCCTGGTTTAGTCCTGGTTTAGTCCTGGTTTAGTCCTGGTTTAGTCCTGGTTTGATCCTGGTTTGATCCCAGTGAAGTCCTGGTTTAGTCCTGGTTTAGTCCTGGTTTAGTCCTGGTTTAGTCCTGGTTTAGTCCTGGTTTGATCCCAGTGAAGTCCTGGTTTAGTCCTGGTTTAGTTCTGGTTTAGTCCTGGTTTAGTCCTGGTTTAGTCCTGGTTTAGTCCTGGTTTAGTTAAACTATTCATGTAAAGTAAACATGGGTCATCACAGCAGTGGATGGAAACTAACAGAAAGTTCTCACCTGGCAAGTTCTCAGTGCAATCTGGTTTAATTTATCTTTATGGTTCATAAATCAGGAAAACTAGTTTCAAATAAAGTCATTTTGAACCTGATTTTACCATTGTTTCCTTAATAATAATAATAATAATAATAATAATAATAATAACTTCAATGCCACCAACAGACTACTGTAAACCCAAGAAAAAACATTAAAAGTTCTGTTAATTTTTTGTGTGTTTGTTCTATTTCGACAAACTTAAAATTAAATCAAATATAAAATTAAACTTCTAAAAAAAAAAAAAAAAAATTCTAGTTCTATTTTGCCCAAGTTAAATAAATAAAATATAAAATTAAAAAAGTTGAACTTATTGCAACCCCATTTCACGAAAGTATTTTTTGGGAGTATTTTTTTTACTTTTCAGCGATTTCATCCTGTAATCATGCGTCATGGCAAAACAACATGTATAATATTTTCTTTTGTTTACTACACTTACGTACGTCAAACTTGGTCACTTTAAAACACAAAAGCAACAGGAATTCACAACCTCTTTGTCGTCTTTGCACAAACAAACAACAAAAGTGTATCCAAAGTCCACACGGGCTGTTTTTAGAGCTCTATTTCCACAGCCGGGATTATTACATCAGTCTGAGTGGACCAATCAAAGTCAAATTGAGGCTAAATTACAGGGGGAAGTGGGTCCTTTCAGCTCCGAGTGAGTCGCCTCTCGAGCGCAATTCAGACTCACAAATACATTTGTAACAAAAGGAAAAAGCTTCTCAAACTTTGATGCAGAGATTTTAGAACTTTAGACTTGTCCTGGTTTGGTCCTGGGTCAGTATCATTCAGTCTGATAGTTTAGTCCCAGTTTGAAGCCATAAATCCTGGTTTAGACCTGATCAAATCCAGGTTTAGTCCTATTTAAATCCTGGTTTAGCACTGGTTTAGTTCTGTTGTGACCTAGTTTAGTGTTGTTCAAATCCTGGTTAAGTCAGACTGACATAGTGCTTAAGTTAAATCCAGATTTAGTCCTGGTTCAAGTCCTGGTTCAAGTCCTGGTTCAAGTCCTGGTTCAAGTCCTGGTTCAAGTCCTGGTTCAAGTCCTGGTTCAAGTCCTGGTTTAGTCCTGGTTTAGTCCTGGTTTAGTCCTGGTTTAGTCCTGGTTTAGTCCTGGATTAGTCCTGGATTAGTCCTGGATTAGTCCTGGATTAGCCCAGGTTTAGCCCAGGTTTAGCCCAGGTTTAGTCCTGGCTTTAGTCCTGACTTTAGTCCTGGGTTTAGTCCTGGGTTTAGTCCTGGGTTTAGCCCAGGTTTAGCCCAGGTTTAGCCCAGGTTTAGCCCAGGTTTAGCCCAGGTTTAGCTCTTGTTTAGCCCAGGTTTAGCTCTTGTTTAGCCCTGCTTTAGCCCTGGTTCTGGTTTGCTGGCGGTGCTTTTACCTGTGCAGTAGAACGTGAGGAAGAACAGCATGAGGCCGGTGACCAGGTTCCCCAGGAAGGTGACCACGCCGCAGGTAATGCCCTCGGGCACCGGGTAAACCGTCTCGATGAAGAGCTCGAAGAAGATGGGCACGCTGCTGGTGACAAAGATCCCGACCAGAATGCAGGACGTGTACAGGATCGCTGCGGAGGAACCGGGACAGGAAGGACGGGTTAGAACGGGACGTGTACAGGATCGCTGCGGAGGAACCGGGACAGGAAGGACGGGTTAGAACGGGACGTGTACAGGATCGCTGCGGAGGAACCGGGACAGGAAGGACGGGTTAGAACGGGACGTGTACAGGATCGCTGCGGAGGAACCGGGACAGGAAGGACGGGTTAGAACGGGACGTGTACAGGATCGCTGCGGAGGAACCGGGACAGGAAGGACGGGTTAGAACGGGACGTGTACAGGATCGCTGCGGAGGAACCGGGACAGGAAGGACGGGTTAGAACGGGTGGGAACGCTGTGTCCAGGTGAGGGGCAGATCTACGGAGAAGGACGCTGCAGCTGCACGTTTGTTTCTCGCCGAGCTCGTCCTGATTGTGCACAAATCCGGTGTTAAAGCGCCCCCTACAGGTCGGACGACTCGTTGAACTAAAATGCAGTTAAGATAAATATATTTTGAATTTGGCTAAAAATTATAAACATTTTATCACAGAATAGCACATTTTTTAGGTTTATAGTTTCACTTCCTGTTTGTAATTGATGACATCACAGTAGGAAATTACCCAGAAAACACTGGGCTCATCTAATGTTAGAGTTTATTTTATTTGACGAATACAAATATATGAGATCGACTTTACTTCATTTAATTAATGTCAAAAAAGTAGTTCCTTTGTATAATTATGCATATACTTTGAGTGTGATGTCACTTCCTGTCATTTTCTGCAGATTTTTCCACATTTTCTCCACAAATACACACTCAACTGGTGTAAAACTATAATTTATATGTACAACAGGTATAAATACACCAAATAAAGTGAAAATTAGAGAATTGTAAAAACCTGTCATACGCCCTTTAATAGGCAAGCTAGCTTTATCCGTTTCCCAATGCTAATTCCCTCTGTTGCCACTAGACGGAGCGCTAAAAACAAGTACAGAGGGAAAGTAATGTGTTTTTAACAGAAAATAATGTGTTTTTTTCAATACTTTATCAATATATTGAGTTTTAAAACACACGAGATGTCAAAGAAGAAGTAAAGTAACGTTTAATAATAGAAAAGAGACGAAGCCGCAGCAGTGGCACAAAGGATAACCCAAAGAGTTCATAAAACACTGCGCGATGCCCATTTTGGGGCCTCTGTTCTTCACAAAGTCGTACATTGGTTTTGATTCACGATTCTCTCCCACAGCCACATTCGTCCCGGCAACGAAAAAAAACAAAAAGATTTACGACAAACTCTCAGCCTCAAATAACATTTCATTTTATAAACTTTGGTCCTCGGGCTGCAATTGAAAGGAAACAAAAGAGAAATGGTTTGGACGGAGGGGAAATTGCTGGTTTTGAAAGGAACCAGAAAAAAACGGGCCCCTCGAGTGTGAAAAGCCTCCTCGCGTTTTACTTTTCTGCAGGTCTGGAAAGCAAACATCATTTTAGACAAACATTTACGACGAGAAATGATCGTGATTTTATTTTCCTTTCTATAACTTAACCTTTCATTATCTTAACCCTATTCAAAGCATTAATGCGCGTCTACTTTAACAGTTATTCATCTTTTAGTTTTGATTGATTTTGTCTGATAAATGTGCATTTTAGTATTTTAGTAACATATTTATTGTGTTTAAACATGAAATGACAATAAAGAGTGTTTTTTAATGACGGTTCAACTACACATTTCCCTAATACCGTATTTTCCGGACTATAAGTCGCACCTTTTTTCATAGTTTTGGCCGGGGTGTGACTTATACTTATATTTATACTTATATACTTATACTCTGGAGCGACTTATATGTGATATTATTTGTTATTTTCACACTTGCAACCACATTTCATACTCCAGTGCAACTTATATATGTTTTTTTCTTCTCTATTATGCATTTTTTGGCTGGTGCAACTTATACTCCAGAAAGTACATAATAAACCTGATTACCGGGTATATGTACGATTTTACCAAACATTTGCCTATTTGTCCCCAGTTTGACCATTTTCGAGAAGTTTCTACTCGTACTTTCTGGTCGGACATGAGCAGCAGATGTGACCCACAACTGTCACCTAGCAGCAAGACAGTAAACAAGAGCCACAATCCACGTAAATTACACAATAGTTAAGATTTGACAAAAAGCGGCACCTGACGACACCTTTTTTTTTGTTGCTAAATGACCGTTTAAACCGTCAGAAAAATGCTGGAACATCGCCTTCTGATGACATCACAGAGGGACTCCTTGTTTTGAACGGCGGCTCCACTTCCTGTACCGTTCAGCGTCGGTTATTCTTCCCAAACTGCCGCTCGACCGATGTAAATTCATGACAAATACTACGCACAGGGACTGCCCCGCCCGCCAAAGTACCATATGCAAACCCGGCACGTGCACTTTAACGAGCGCGGCGGCCCGTACTCTCCTCCAGGACGCTCGCGCACCTCTGTACAAAAACGCCGCTCTCTATAATCGGTCAGGATAAATCGTCGCCGAGAGTCCTGGCCGCGTCGCCGGGCACAGCCGGTCCCGTTTGGCCGCCGCCCACGGTAACGGTTTGTGAGCACGGGAGGCGGAGATAATCGGATGAAGCCCGAGCGCACTCAGTCTCTCTTACGGCGGCACAAAACGAGCGCTAATGCTACATAGACATCTGGATTTAATTTGTAGTTTCTGCATTTCTACGAACTTTAAAGCTTCATTTTGGGAAAGTATTTGCATTATTGTTATTCCCAGTTCAGTTTATTTTAGATTTTGAGCAGTGCACGTCCAGGAGCGTTAACTTCTGAGCGAAATATGAAACATGCTAAACTGACAAAAGCTTCTGGTGCTACTTTTTTGGTCATTTAGCCGCCCGCGCCTATGGCTGAAATACTTTTACCTGGTTTTGAATATTTTGAATACCATGTTCATTTGTTTTTATATTTTTTCATTGATTTATCTTGACATACCGTATTTTTCGGAGTATAAGTCGCACCAGCCAAAAAATGTACAAGAAAAAAAACATATAAGTCGCACTGGAGTATGAAATGCGGTTGCAAGTGTGAAAATAACAAATAATATCACATATAAGTCGCATCTATAAGTATATAAGATAAGATAAGATAATCCTTTATTGTCCACACATGGGGAAATTCCATTGTTGCAACGCAGGTAGATAAGTATAAGTCGCACCCCGGCCAAAACGATTAAAAAAGGTGCGACTTATAGTCCGGAAAATACGGTACACTGTTTTTATATTTGTATAAACTGTATTGTGTGGTTTTTTTTTTTTTTTTTAATGAGTTTTTAACATTGTAAAGCACTTTAAAATGCGCTTTGTATGAATTGTGCTCTGTAAATAAATGTGATCGATTTATTGATACTTTTTCTTGTCAGGGATTTGAAGATTATTCTGTTAAATGATTGCGATTATTCAGGTCCGGTCTAAACATTTGTCCGTTTTTTCTTCTTTCCGTCGTTATTAACCGAAATGAAGCCATCCACTCCAGTTTATCCGACCCAATTAGGCTCCGAGCGCTGGGTCACGTGTCCACAGAGTCTGGGGGGTGTTCGCGTGGGGGAGGCGGAGCGGGGCGCGGCGGGTGCCAGGTGGAGCAGCAGGGCGCGGCAGGTGCCAGGTGGAGCAGCAGGGCGCGGCGGGTGCCAGGTGGAGCAGCAGGGCGCGGCGGGTGCCAGGTGGAGCAGCAGGACGGACCCGGAGCCAGCGCCCGAGCAATTCTGGGCCCCGTCACAGAGGAGCGCGCGGCGATGATGGATGATGAGAGGTGAAATCACAAAGTGGGAAGGACCGGCTCGCGCTCGGCTGGGGGAGAGCGACGTGAGCGAGTCAATATTTACTGTGGTGACGACTGGAGCCAACACAGGCAGGACGTGCAACACAGAGCGGTGCGTTTACGTCCATCAGGCGGAAATAAGGGCGGCAACAAACGATTATTTTAGCAGTCGTCTTGTCAGCGAACAGTCAAACTATTGTTTCTATTGTTCTGAGAGACTTTTAAATACAAATGACGGTTGAAACATGCTCATTTTTTTTCATCTTTTTTTCCCCCTTCCATTCCTTATTATTAAATGAGAGGTTTTGTCCATAGGAGTTTTTGTTTATAAGAGTTTTGTTTATAACAGTTTTTGTTTATAAGAGTTATTGTTTATAAGAGTTTTTGTTTATAAGAGTTTTTGTTTATAAGAGTTCTTCTATTAAGAGTGTTTTTTAAACTTCCTATAAGTTATCTGTCCTTTTCCTCTGTATCTAGCTGCGTTGCAACAATTAAATTTCCCCATGTGTGGACAATAAAGGAATATCTTATCTTATTTAAGGCTTCTAGATAGAGAATATTTACAAATAAAATGTATAATTTCGTATTCTTTGTCATTCTCTGCATGTGTACAAGTTTAAGGATGTTTTTACCGTTTCTACCGGGTTTGCGATTGATAAAATACTTAAATACTTTTTTGTAGATAGTACACAGCAGTATTATCACAACACATAACAGCCTTGTACGGATACAAAGGTTCTGTCCCATTAATCTGAAAGTGGCGGCAGAGTAAAAACATTAATTTTGAAGTTTGTAGACGCTTTGTTATATTTTGAGTATCACGAGTCGATATACATAACTTCATGTTCACTGATGCAGGTTTAGTGGGACTTGATGAGCTAAAACAAAAACAGCCAAAAATGGTCGAACTGTTACTGGGCTCGCTGTATTTTTGGTGCTTTATTCCTTTCATAACATTAAGTGTCGTTAGCATGCAGTCGCTAGCGTTAATAATCCATGCGGAAGATTTCATGTGGTAATGTTTTGTAACAAGCCCTGTGGTCGAGTGGTTGTCAGGCGCCAAAACATTGTCAAAATTGTTAAATCATATATACATTCATTATAAAACTGTGACACTGAATTTGATCTATTTTTTACAAGCTATTTTTCTTCTTTTTGTCATTTATTAGCAGCAAACACATGTTAAAATTAGGCTTTTAGAGCAATCTCTCTCCAGTTTATCCAACTTAAAGAGATCTGAAGCATGACAAACAAAAAGCCCATAGAGGTAGAATTGGCCAGGAAGCACGGATGCTAGCATGGATGCTAACACAGATGCTAACACGGATGCTAACACGGATGCTAATACGGATGCTAACACGGATGCTAACGCTGATGCCAACGCTGATGATAACGCTGATACGGACGGATGCCTACACGGATGCTAACACGGATGCTAACACAGATGCTAACACGGATGCTAACACTGATGCCAACGCTGATACGGATGCCTACACGGATGCTAACACGGATGCCTACACGGATGCTAACACGGATGCTAACCCTGACACCAACGCTGATGATAACGCTGATACGGACGGATGCCTACACGGACGTCTACACTGATGCCAACACTGATGCTAACACAGATGCTAACACTGTTGTGCACAGAGGCCCTTGGCGTGTACCTGCAGTGGACGGCAGGTGCGTGTACTGGCTCAGACACGTCAGAGTGAACCATGTGGAGGCCAAAGAGGCTCCAGCCAACATCAGCACCAAGATGAGCTTCAGCATCCCCCGAATGGAGTCCGAAAACCTGCACAAACCAAACACACATATTTAGGGACAATTAAAACAATACAAAATGGCGCCACCTGGATTTGACTAAGCAAACAGGTCGTCTCCTCCTGTTGGATAATTGCTGAATGGGCGATTGGTGTTTAAACTCGACCCCAAAATCTGAATTACAAAAGGTATAAAAGGGCCAGATTGTAAAAGATAATCACATGAAAAGCTTTGATATGTTGAAGGAATCGTTTGGCTGGGAGAAGTGGGACTTTTATCGATATTTACAATGAAAGAAGTTATACTAAACAACGCAACACTGACTATTATAACCTTCTGACTGAAATCTGTATTGAGGCTTAAATCAGAACTTTCAAGTGGAACAATACTATAACAAGACTATTTTTCATAACTAAATTATATAAATGCATTAACAATCTGGACGACCATCGTACCAAATAATTAAAAACAAATAGGAAAGAGAAGGTCATTTTGATTTGACAGACAAAGAGTGGGAAAATACAAGTACATCACAATGGAGGAGCAGAAAGTCAAATGGAAAAATATATCCCACTGGACTTCAGAACTATGCATCTGGGCCTCAGAACTCCTGCCATGGACACTGTGAATGGATACGTACGGAACATATACTTCAGGCAGAAGGAAATGTATGACGCAAACTCAAACAACGATCGAGGACTGGACTGACATAATGATTGACAGTTGGGGCATTTAAACTGGACTACATGAATAGGACTACGTTACATGTTTGTACGTATTATTCTGGGTTCTATCCATGTAGTTTTAAAACGAATAAACAAAGGGAAAATGGAAAGACGGATGGAAAGACGAATCCCGCGGTCATGGAAAGATCAGTGCGTTTGTGAAGGGTCAAATCACTGGAAACATCAGCAGAGGAAACTTCTAACATCTGGACCGGCAGTGTACGATTGGTAAATGTAAAAAAAAGTGGCTTCTCGATACACATATGCAGTTACCGTATTTTCCGCACTATAAGGCGCACTGGATTATAAGGCGCACAGTCAATGAATGGTCCATTTTTGACTATTTTTCATATATAAGGTGCAATAAGCGAAACGTGTACCACACAAAATCACTTCGAGGTCAGAAAGCACAACCAGAATTAATCCATATATAAGGCTTTTAAGTGCGCCTTTTAGTGTATTTTTATAGGGTATTTTTTAGGGTATTTATGTATTTATTTATTTATTTGTCTATGGGAGTTTTTATTTATTTATAGGAGATCTTCTACTGAAAGTGTTTTTCAGATTTCCTATAAGTGATCTGTTCTTCTGGATCTACCTCTGTATCTACCTGCGTTGCACCAATGAAATTTCCCCATGTGGGACAATAAAGGAATATCTTATCTTATCTTAGTGCGGAAAATACGGTATTAATCTTTTTCAAGGGGTGTTGGACATCCTAAAGACATGGCAAGCGCTAAACTCAAAATAATAGCAAGTATACAGGACTATTGCAAGGTTAACTCATCTCAACTTTAGAGATATTTGCACGTTTTAGCATATTGCCGATCAGCCTTGAATCTCCAGTAGAGGCCGATATTTGATTTGTGCTGACCAACTGCTTTAAACGAAAGACATAAAGCTTGATTTTAACACTAAAATGCAACGAAAACTTTGGCACAAAACCTGATTACACCATTCCATTACGTGTTAGTTGTAAGACAGGGTTGTGGACTAGTTTTAACCATTTTATTATACTTTTATTACGCAAAACAGTGACATATATAGACCGTATTTAAGTTAGTAGTCGTTTTAAATTGAAAATGATCAAAATTGGCTACATACTGTATCATATAGAGGAATTGACGGTTAAAAAAAACCACAAACGCTACTTACCGTGTATTTTCCAGTCTATAAGTCGCACCTTTTTTCATAGTTTTGGACAGGATGCGACTTATACTTACATTTATACTTATACTCCAGACCGACTTATATGTGATATCATTTGTTATTTTCACACTTGCAACTGCATTTCATACTCCAGTGCGACTTATACATGTTTTTTTCTTCTCTGTTATGGATTTTTTGGCTGGTGCGACTTATACTCCGGTGCCACTTATAGTCCAGAAAATACAGTAATTCCACACAAAAACGTCGGAGCACAGAAAGAGACAAATCACTGGGATGTTATGATGACATCCCTCGTTATAAATGACACAAATGTGACATCATAATTCAACCCCGTTTCTCGGCAACAGCCAACAAAGCTGTGGGGGGGAGGGGGGGGGGGGGGAGGAGGAGGGAGTGAGGGGGGGAAAGGAAGAGCTGAAGATAAGATAATCCTGGTCCTCGCCAAAGTTCCCGGACCAGAGGCTAAAAACTCCGCTCGGTCCGATCTGATGGTGAAGTGCAGTAAGAGGCTTATTCTCCTCTGCTCCTCGCTCAGACTCAAGGCTCTGATAAGGAGCTTTGTCACCGATGCCCCTCATGAAGTTTGGATTAAACGAGTCCAGTTTGAGTGGAAAAAAGGGTAAAGGTCTCAAACTAGTGACCGGCCTAATGCGTAAAAGACTGAACGCTTTTGGAACAGTACGTTTTCTGACATTGAAACTGTGATTAGACTTGCAAAATACGGCGTTTGAGTCCAGACGTATCATGTTTGAGAGGACTGAAAGACAAACTACTTTGGAACGTATTTTCCGGACTACAAGTCACTCCTTTTTTCATAGTTTTGGCCGGGGTAAGACTTATACTCCAGAGCGACATGTGATATTATTCGTTATTTTCACACCGGCAACCACATTTTACATGTTGATTATTTTCAAGAGGGCGCTCTAGACTCTAAGCGACGCAGAAGAAGAATCTGCACTTCCTCTTCCTCTGGAGTTTGTGGAGTTGTTTAGAAGTGACACAGAGGAAGAAGAATTCAATGGATTTAGTGATTTGGGGTAAAACTGATGCTTTGGTAAACTTGTTAGTATAGTTATCTGAAAAATTGTTAACTCTAGCTGAATGTGTTAGGTTAAAACAAAAGCTAGCTTGCCTGGACATGCTAACGCAAGCGCGCAGCTGTAATGAACGCGATTTGACACCAAAAAAGCTCAGAACGAGTCTGCCGTTGATGCATGGACTTTAAAAGGGCGCAGAAGATTTCGGAGCGCTCTCTACCTTTGGGAAATTTGAAACTGAGGGTTTTTTGAGGCTCGGATAAGGTGCAGGGGAGACCACTTCGTAAACAGCGTCGATGAAACAAGCCTGAACGAAGCTAAATACAACCTGAGTTAAGTTTTCAATGAAGGAACGATGTTAAAATGTGGTTAAAATATCAAAAAAGTGCCATTTTAAAGGACAAAGCAATAGCATCTCTATGGAGACAGACTAGTGGCAGACCCCCGGCTCAACAGAAACATTCCCCAGCGCCCCTTTAAGTTTGAGTACTTTTATCTGCATTTGGGGAAATTATGTCTGTACGCAGGTCATTTCTTGTCCAAACTGATTTCACATCGATTTCTCAAACTGGCACTTTGTAAAACGTGTTCCACCGCTTTAAACCGGGACGTGTGGCGCTGATAATACGATGAACCGGTATTCGTTTGCTGTATTAAAACTGTCGTGAAGGCTAGGGTGTCGTTACTGGGTGTTGCAATGTGAATACTTTATGGATGGACTTTCTGAGGCCATCCACGGAGGTTTATTCAGTTCATTACCTCGAGTTTCCAGGGACGGTATTTAACGACGCCTCACGGATGATGGAGATGGAGCGGGCATAAAATAAATAAAGCAAAAACACTGCGCCGTGGCCATTTTTCATCTAATAACCAAGATGAACTGCGAGCCAAAGTTTGCAGAATTCGAGCGGAAAGTAGCCGCTTCTTAATGATGACCGAGGCTTTAACGAAGAGGAGAGAGACGAGCGGGTGATTTGAATAAAATACCAATTAAGGGCGGTTTAGGGTCTTTTCAGTTCAGAGTTCACATTTCAAACACGTCCCAGGGGCATTTGAGAGAAGACGGGAATATGAACTGCTGAACATGACACGCTTCAGAGCATGTTTGTGTAAAGCGTGTATTTCATGTACCGTATATACCGGACTATAAGGCGCACCAGCCAAAAAAATGCATAATAAAGAAGAAAAAACATATACAAGTCGCACTGGAGTATAAGTCGCATTTTTAGGGAAGTATTTGATAAAATCCAAGACCAAGAACAGACATTTCATCTTGAAATGCAGTTTAAAATAATAACAGATGAGAGAACATGGTGAATAGGTGTACGTATGCTAACGCTAACACCTTCAGCTACATGACGTATGCTAACGCTAACACCTTCATCTACATGAGGCACAGACAGAACTGTGGTAAGTGTCTGGTATGTTAACGTAACATATGAACAGTTATTCAGATAACTATAGCATAAAGAACATGCTAACAAGTTTACCAAAGCATCAGTTTTACCCCAAATCACTAAATCCACTGAATTCTTCTTCCTCTGTGTCACTTCTAAACAACTCCACAAACTCCAGAGGAAGAGGAAGTGCAGATTCTTCTTCTGCATCGCTTAGAGCCTAGAGCGCCCTCTTGTGGTTGTCAGTGTGAAAATGACAAATAATATCACGTATATATAATAATCACGTATAAGTCGCTCTGGAGTATAAGTCGCACCCCGGGCAAAACTATGAAAAAAGGTATGTTCATTAACCTGCGCGGACCACGTGAAGGCAGCATTAAACATAAATAATCTAATTGTGATCGAATCACTCACAAAGGACAATCATCGGGGTCTAAAGCTAAAGGATGAGGCTTCTGGATGTTGAACTTTGGAGGAATAAATTGGAACTTTAGTGTGTTAAATTACTCAAGTTGAACATACGGTATATTGGTTTATTTTAATGTACCGGATTTTCACACGTTTATTTACCTGATATTTTTGCATATAATAAAGTTACATCTGTTTAGTCTCAGCACAGATGTATTTTAAAAAGCATCTATTCGGGTGAAAGTGAGACAACAGCGCGTATGCTAATGTTTGTTAGCTTCTTAGCTCAGAGACTCGTGAAAAGTACTTTTAAACTCATCGCGGTGAATATTCAGGATAAAACCAGGTACAGCGCCTTCAGAGGAGACATATTTTACAAAATAATATGAGGAGGGCTTAGGGATGCGTACCGCTACGACGGACCGGATCCGGACTTGTAAAAACGTTTCGGTTCAGGTCCAAAAAAACCGATACCCCAGTGATTCGGTTCTGGACTCATTAAAAATCTACCACTCACATTCTATATCCTTTACGTTCTAGAATGTAAACCATCTGAAACCTTCCATAGATCGCGAAATTCGCACTAGAAAAGACATAAACACTGACATCGCTGTCAATGGCGCACCCGGAGCATCAGCGACGCACGTGTCTTCCCCGCGGCAGAAGTTGAAGCCGGCGCAATGAGTTTAAAGACGCGAGAGACCGAACATTGGGGAAGATCTCTGACTTAATTAAATCGTTTGAAGCCGCCGCGTGCGTCGCCGCTTGTGCCGCTCCGTGAGTTAGTTTAACGCTTGTTAAAGGAGCGGGTTGTGCTTTGGTTTGGTGTAAATATTGTAACTTCTCGCTCAGGTCAGTAATGCTGGTTTAGTGCTCACAAGTTGTCACTTTATTTCTTGAACAGAGTTGGTTACTGTTGGCCGTAACCATGGTGATGGAACAGGAACATCAGAAACTACCTGGTTTCCTGAGCCCGCTCTTAGCTCCGCCCCAGAGACCGCACGCACGCGCACTAGAGACTAGGGTTGCTACAATATGAATAAAATAACTTATGTTGTGGTGTAGCATTTATTTCAGTGGGTTAATGTGCAATATACATATTTATACATCTAAGTAAATACTAAGTCAAAGTAATATTGTTTAATTGCTGGATTCATTAACTGGAGCTTATATTTAGTAATAGTATTTGTATTCTACAGTTGTTAAATATGGTCTTGTGTTTAATGCTGTTAATGTGATGTATTGTGTGTAGTGTAAAATATTTTCATATTCTATTTTTTATTCTGCTAAGTTGATTGATTTATAGTGGTTCGAGTTGACTGTTATGCTGGTTTTTGAAGGTTTTTACATGACTTTGATGCCAATGGATCTGCAAAATTAAAGAGTGGAAATGTATCAAAAGGCATTAAACTTCAGGTGTGGGGAACAGCCCAGTCAAACCAGTAATAAACTTGACAAACATAGTATCAGCTGAAACCGCTGCCCCAATACCAATACTCAACATGCTCTTGTTCGGAAGTTGTTCCTCTAGTAAAACACATGAATGTGTGTTAGCTCGCAGCTTGTGGTTTGTAAGTTGTAACTTCTGTTAATAAACAGTGAATAAACCAGATAAATTGAGTTTATTTCACTCTGCAGTTAAGCCTTGTGTTTGATAGTCGTCCTTGTTCAAGTGTCTTCAACTTGCTTGTGTTACGCTGTTATAACATTATGCAAAAATGGCATGAGTTCAGCCGGACTCATTAGGTCCGGACCTGAACCTAAACCTCTGGATTCGAATCCGGACTTGAACCTGAACGTGGGTTTAGGTATGCATCCCTAGGAGGGCTATAATTTACTCTCATCGTTAATATTTTTGAGTGACTTTCCTGCTTTGCCCTGTGGCTTAGAACATTTCAGTTTTCACCTACAGTTCTGTTTTGGACTCATAAATTACCCACAAATGTTTTAAAAATAAAAACGCTGTGGACGAAATTGTGCCGCTTGCTACTGTGAAATACCAGAAACAGCAACTCGATGGATCAGTTGATGTACTTTTCAATCAATATTGCATTTTTACAAGAACAAAATGTAAAAAATAATGATATGTGATTAAATGCCAGGGCGAAAAGCTGAAAGCGATTCGTCTTCTTTGAAATGTCTGCTTTGAATCGACCCAATCGTTACATTTTTCAAAAGAAATACGTGTTTTTTAACCACATCATATATTTTTTACAACCATAAAATCTGACAAATCACCGGCGTTCTGGCCCCGTGCACCGTTTCAAGTGTTGAAAAAAAGCCTCTCCATCCGCAGCTGTGTAAAGAATGAGCCTTTCCCGTTATTCAGAGTGAACACACACGTCTGCGCTGTGCAATCAACACCAATAATTCAGTGCTTTTGTTTGCACACACTCTCTCGCCTCTGCCATTGATTAACGGCCGAGTCTGCAGCTCATTTTCCTGATTAGCGCGTTAGGAAAACACTGAGCCGGGAGCGCGCCGTCCGATCCGCATACATCAGCCGGAGCGGGCGACGGATGGGCCCCGTGCCGCCGCGCTCGCTGAAAAGGCTCTGTATGCATCAGCAGAACCCGGGTGGCGCTAGCGTCACGGGCTAACGGCGGCGCTACGTCCGACTCGTTTAAGGTAATGGATTTAAGGAGAGAGAGAGGTAAAAAAAATAAAGAGAAAAAAATTCCGCAAAAACCTTTCACCAAACGTGCGACATGATAGGCACCGAAGTACGCAAAAAGTCAACTTATGATTAAGAATTATGATTAGCCCATACGTAACTCAAATATAAGGGTGAGCATAGGCTCACCCTTATATTCATATAGATGAAGTACCATCGTTTGGCCAGGGTGCGACTTATACTCCAGAGCGACTTATGTGTGATATTATTCATTATTTTCAAACTGGCAACCACAAGAGGGCGCTCTAGGCTCTCAGCGACGCAGAAGAAGAATCTGCACTTCCTCTTCCTCTGGAGTTTGTGGAGTTGTTTAGAAGTGACACAGAGGAAGAAGAATTCAATGGATTTAGTGATTTGGGGTAAAACTGATGCTTTGGTAAACTTGTTAGCATGTTCTTTATGCTATAGTTTCCCCAAAAAATGTGACTTATACGCCAGTGCGACTTATAGTCCGGAAACACGGTAAACCCTCTGTGGAATAAAATAAATGCCTTAAGGTGCCTTAAGGATAGACAACGCATTTCAGTAAATATAAATAAACACATGATTATATTTAAGATTAGATGAAACATTTTGACTATTTTTCTCCAGTTTATAACGTTCCTTAGCAAATAGATTGCAAACAAAGGCTAAAATCGATTTAAATCATACAATAATTGTGTTTAGTGTAGCATGTGTGTCACAAGTTTACAAGTGGATAAATACAGGTAACAATGTGTTGTTATTGGGCTCGATCAGAAGTGCTAGATGCGGCTCTCGGAACAGAGTGAGTAGGAGACAATAATTACGTGTGCAGGTACCATATATTGAATTGACATATAAACATAATAATATACAAGAATGGCCATTCATTACTATTTACAAGATAGGGATAGAAGAAGATGTGTACATCGTAAAGTTCAATCTCAAAAAATCATCCACGTAGGACAGTTCACAAAGTGTCCTCAGCGTGTGTCACGCTGAATTGTAAAGTGCAGTGTGGTTTCAAATTGTTCATTAAGCAACAGTACAATGTTCTTTGGAAAGTTCTAAAAGGGTGGCTACAGGAGCCTCCTACCGGCCCGACCAGAGCAGGTGGAGTCCTTGTGGAGTCCGGGCTTGTGAAGCTTTAGGCAGTCTGGATCAGTCTGGATCAGTCTGGATCAGTTTGACTCTTTCCTAGCTCGCCATCCAATCTGGCCAGTTTCGACGTTAATATAAGATCTAAATAAGATGATCTGGGTCCAGTAGTCGACTCCTGCAGCGCAACCCGAATTCCCCGACCGGCATTTTTCCCGAGCCGCAACTCATTTCCTGTTTATATGCCGACGATTGGCGGCGCAGCGCCACGTGACCGGCTGATGCACGGCGCAACAGCGTGATGACGTAATGAGCCGAAAGAGAGAGTGCGAGGAGCGCGCAAACGGGAGATCCGCGTTTCTCACCTGGGTTACATTAGACAAATAATAACACAGGATAACACGTTTATCTTGTCAAATGCCGGTTTAAACTGTCAGAATAATGTGAACGTTGCGAGTAAATTGAATTTTCAATTGGAACGGCGCTTTTTGATGACATCACATTCGACTGTTTTAGGACTCGACTTCCTGTATTTTTCCACGTTCATTTGCTCATTTTTCTTCACAAACTGGAGCCTGACAGATGTAAAACTATGATCAATGTTTAGCACAGGCTCCATCTCATCAAACAAAGTCATAATTAGAAAAACATGAGCACCTGTCACATGGACTTTAAACTCAATTAGGCCCCAGACATTTGTCACCAAAGTTTGAATAACGACACAAACATCTGAATGATTTTGCCAACTGTGTGTCAAATATGTTTATTGATGCTGTTCAAGTCGAGTTTTTTTTTTTTTTTTAAATATTGTGCAGTTAAAATTTCATAAACATCAAATATTGCTTGTACGTATGAGCCAATCAGAAAGCAGAATGAGCCTCGGTGAGTTCTGGAGTTGGAGCTGAACACGAGCCCTGAATACTTGTACGCGTCCTGCATCTCTCTCAGGAAATACTGCCCGTGATCCTTTTTTAAAATACGCTTCCTTTGCAGCGCCGTCACAGTGTTCATGTTTGTTAATAACCTGCACCACATTTGCTGATTGCTGCAGGTGACAAATCAGATTCTGCACCAAAACCAAGTGGTTGCGGTGGATTTACACTGCCGTCAGCGGAAAGGTCGGATGTACACATTTGCATGTTATTTTGTGTATCTTAAGGAACTTTACCTCTTAAGCTGAGCGTGCAGTTTAACACCGCAGTTCAAATGAGAAGCACCGGGTCGGCCACGGGTCATTAAGTCTCCAGACACATATTTACATGAACATAAAACATACATTTTTTTTTTTTACTTCTGTCTTTATGAATTGCTTAGTTTAAAATTGGATGGGCAAAATGTCAAGGGCAATGTCTATATCAGCTAATATGGGGAAGAAAACAGATATAAAAATACAACTCAGTATTGGAAAAAGTATTGAAAAATTCCTAGATAGTCATATTTTTTCAGTCTATGAGGTAAAGTTACGGAGCTGCAGCCAGTGAACTGCAACCAGCTAACAATAGGATTTATATGGTCCATTACAGGGTTGTTGGGGTAACAAAGAAGATCAGTTTAAGGTGAAACTTAAAAACAATACTAATAGACAAACAGGAACAATCATCAAGAGGCTCAGAGTAGGATAAGTATCAGAGTTCTCGGACTAGATCCACAGATTGAGAATGACTCTTGGATGTGAGTCGAAATGTCCAGATGATACAACTGAATCTGCATCTAACATGTTCACAAAATCAAGCAATACATTTACACCTGGTTCTGTCCTTTTTGTTAACTTTAAATGTCCCAAATATGTGCAATTTTGGCAGTTTCGTCCACACATTTGCATTTGAAAACATGACATGATTGAAAAACTTGATATAAATGTGAGTTTCGTACAGGAGAAGTTTCATTTTTCCTTTTCACGCGCAGCGTCTCGCCTTGAAGCACAAGAAGCGGTTCCCATTTCCCTTTTTTGCACCGATTATTTATGAATAGGACTTACTTCGCCATGGCGATGCCAAACACACATCCACCGACGATCGACCAGAACCCGATCCAACCTGCGTCCACCTGTAAACACATAGAAACGTTACACAAAATGCACAATTTGCCCATTTTTTTGCAATATTAACATGTAATTGAATAAATTCAAGATAGATCAGTTTAATTACTTTACATTCATTGAATTCTCTGTCAGTAAAAACATGAGAATATTATTTTGACTATTGTTTTATGTGGCAACGATCAAATGCATGTTTGTTTTTGATAGGACACAGTAAATTAGAATAAAAAAATCACCATGATCAATATGAGGAAAAAACATCTTAATTATTGTTTCGTCATTTTGACCTGTTCCAAGCAATAACATCGCCATGGGAACAAAACTTACAAACCAGGAAAGTAAAGTCATGTAAGTCACAGCTCACGGCAAAATTCACTAAAACAATACCGCAATTACACCATGAAGAAGAAGTCGCTCAGGACGCTCCAAATTAAGAGAAATGAGTCGTATATTCTGCATTGTTTGAATTGTTATTGGCCTTTAAATATGTTCTCGAGTACATTTGCTTTGGCATCTCATGTTTTCACCGGTCAGGCGTTCCTTTATCATGATTTGGTGTTAGCGCTCCATCTACTGGCAGCAGAGGGAACCACAAAAAGGAAAAAACAAAAGCTAGCTTGCCCCGACATGCCGATACGAGCACGCAGTTGTCATGAACGTGATTCGACAGTAGAAAGTCGATGATTTACGGACTTAAAAATGGCACGGGAGACCTCTTTAGACATTATAATCAGATAAATTTGAAACTGCACGTTTTTATGAGGCTCAGAGAAGACGGGATGGATGAAAAGTGCATGAACGAAGCTAAAAACAAGTCTTTTTTTACGAGGGAACGATGATTGAACATGGTTAAAAGCTCAAAAACGTCGATGTGTGGTTGAAAATCAATGACACGGCATTCCTTTAACGACACATAACCTTACCCCCACCCCATTTTCCAAAGTACAGTTGCACAAAACCACTCATCTGACTACAGCGGCCTCTCTACGTGCCAAATGAAGACCTTTCGATCAATCTCCGTCAGGCGATATTTCATCCGACAATCCACCGAACCCACCAGCCTCTCCCTCCCTTGTCGTTTTCGTTCCTCGCATCCCAAGTGGGCCCGTGCTTTCTGCTTAATCACACAGCGCCGCGGACTGTCGGGGGAAGCGCTCTAATGAAGAGGAGTGAGCTATCGCGGTTATTAAATGCAAAACGCAAGGAGGCCCGAAACCTCAAACGGCTGTGATCAGAAAGAGTGTCCCGGGGGGGCTTCTCAAAGTCAATCCCTCTACGTAAAACCTCGACAGAAGCGGGATGGATGTGCCGTTTGGTGTTTTTTTGGGTGGGAAAACGTGGTAAAGAGAAGGGAAGGGAAGAGCGCGTCAAGGCAACCCGAGTACAAAGCGCACTATGGGGAGTTTACGGATACGTTTAAAGGCCAATTTCGACGGTCCGACTTCTGAAACGTGAAGGATTCTGACATCTAAACGCAGTGAATTGACTTCTCTTTTGCGCCATCGTCTACCGGGGGCTGTTGCGTCACCACAAAAAAAAAAAAAAATGCTCAATGCCTGAACTGCTACGAAGATGAAACTAAACTACAGATCACTTTAAAGGAAAAGGAAATCTAGTCTCGACTTCTTTCGCTCGCACTCGACATCCATCGCCGCGCTGTTATCCACGGACTATCTCGCGAACCATTCATACCCAACTCGTCGTCAAATAATGGAGGACACGGACTCGAACGACATTAAACCAAACGTTACTCAACAGTACTACAGTTCACAAACGAAGAAAACCCAAGACACTACGCTGGGGCCTTTATCTTTGTACATGTACATCTGTCCTGTTGCTCAGAAGTTTTGGATTGAGATCGATAAAGCTTTACGGACAATTTATGACATCACCATGCCACTGGATTTCAGGACGATGTGTTTGGGGCTCAGGACTCATTGCCATGGACACAACCAGCAGCATCTCTGGAGCATCCTCCTGGAGACAGTGAAAAAGGCCGTCACATGACACATGGATGAGGCCAATTGGACCGACGATCATCGACTGGACTGACATTGTACTGGACGTTCGAAAAATGGGGAAAATATCATGTACAAGGCGTCAGTAGCTCGTCTTCTGATCCAAAGGTCGGCGGTTCGACTCCCCGCTCGGTCAGACCCCCACAGGTTGATCGCAGCTGCCTCATGTGAATACTGCCGTTGTGTCCTTGGGCAAGACACTTAACCCAAAATCTCGCCCCCAGTGTCTGCGTACATCTGGTGTACAAGGAGCGGCTTTTATTCAGGAGCGCTGTGTAGCCCAAAAAGTACGGTACTTGGATTAATTTCTTTAGATGTCAGACACAAACTAAATATTTTTGCTTTTGTTATTCAGGTATTTGTTATTTGTCGTTCACGTTTCAGTTGTGTTTTGAGCTTATACCAGAGAAAATGTCATTACTCACCATTGACGCTAAAAATGGAGTGACGTCGCCCGCCTAAACTCTACCGTGAACACTCAAAAGAGCAACGTCAAATAAACCACAAAGCCCTGAACAAACCCTAAACGTAAGCGACTTCATCTGAGCGCGATGCGTTTTCCGTTTTCAGAAAGCTCCACTCGAACTCCTCCTTCGCCTTCGCTAATTGCAAAGCTTTAAACGAGTGCTTCTGAATGACGGGGGCGAGAGTTAATTAGCCTGTGTATTCTGCCTCGTCTGAAGCTCAAACAGAAGCGGGGCGTAGTCGCGTCTGCCGAGGAGAGATTTCAATAATCCCAAAAATGACACGCGCTTTTTGCGAAGAGACGTCACGACCTCGGGCTTAACACATGTTTCTTTCAAACTCGCTCCTCGGTCTTTGGTCGCGAAGGCGGATTACATCGGTTTACTTTGTATTAGCCTCAAACGCGTTTTAAAGGAGGCATAATGCATTGTCCATTACTGTCCAGAAGGGTTTGTCTACACTAAAAGATAGGAATCAAGAAGACTACCCAATAGCTTGTTATTTTAGTGAACGTCGTAATAGAAATGACTGAAAAGTGTCAGTTTTTACTAGTAACGTCTCCCAGGGCAGTTACCGTATTTTCTGGACTATAAATCGCTCTGGAGTATAAGTCGCACCAGCCAAAGAATGCATAATAGAGAAGAAAAAAACATATATAAGTCGCACTGGACTATATGAGTCGCATTTTTGGGGGGAATTTATTTGATAAAATCCAAGACCAAGAACAGACATTTCATCTGTAAATGCAGTTTAAAATAATAACAGATGAAAGAACATGGTGAATAGGTGTACGTATGCTAACGCTAACACCTTCAGCTCCATGACGTATGCTAACGCTAACACCTTCAGCTACATGACGTATGCTAACGCTAACACCTTCAGCTACATGAGGCACAGACAGAAGTGTGGTAAGTGTCTGGTATGTTAACGTAACATATGAACAGTTATTCAGATAACTATAGCATAAAGAACATGCTAACAAGTTTACCAAAGCATCAGTTTTACCCCAAATCACTCAATCCACTGAATTCTTCTTCCTCTGTGTCACTTCTAAACAACTCCACAAACTCCAGAGGAAGAGGAAGTGCAGATTCTTCTTCTGCGTCGCTTAGAGCCTAGAGCGCCCTCTTGTGGTTGCACACAAATCGCACCCTGGCCAAAACTATGAAAAAAGCGCAACTTATAGTCCGGAAAATACGGTAGCTTTGAGCGGCTTTTACACGACTTTACACAGACTTTTATCTGGCAAAGACCTTCATCAAAGTAAGCGCTATAATCACACAAAAAGCTTAACCAATATTTAGAGCGACACTATTACCACACACAGGAGACGTTAAGGACACTTACGAGCCACGTTTCCGTTTCTGTCCATCGTGTTTGACCTGTATGCTAATTACCAACGCTAATCACTCGCTATAACGAAGCCACATTTGTGTTTTGAAACGCAGCTGTGCTTTTGTGCGACGTAATTTGTTGTTGTTAATGTCAGAACCACAGCTGACGGTAAAGATTGTGACCTTTCTGATATTCAAGCGGTTTATGCACATTTGTTTACATTTAGCGACCTGAATCAAGATGGCTGCCGGTGGCGCTCAGGTCACGTGTCTGGCAAGAATAGCCTGCAATATTTTGAACAGAACTATACTTTGTCTATTCAATGCCTTGACAAGACTTTGTTGCCATTATTGCGTTCATATTCCAAAGAATTAAGCTTAAAAAGTGCTAGAGAAGTTGTATTTCTTCAAATTCTCCGCACTGAAATGGCGCAAAAGATCATTGTGTATGTATTTTCCCAACGAACATACAAAATTCCACGTAAAAGAGTACATATTATTGTAAAAGTTGTTCTGAGGGTTGAAAATAAGTCCAGTTTGCTCCGTTTGTGTCCATTTCCATTTCTTGGAAGCAGGAAACGCGCCGTTAACATGCTAGCTGTTGTTAGCTTCACCGCGGAGACAAAACTAGCTCTGGTTCAGTTTTTCACGTTCGTTATGTCGCGGGTGAAAATGCTCATCATACCAAACGTTTTACCTTAAAGAAGATGTGCTGAGGAGGTGACTAAAAGCTTTTCGTGAGACAATAAAACCCTGTGGAGACATTAGCTCGGGCTCGGAGTCGTTGGAATGCTAAATTGCGGTTCCACATTAAGGGAACGATTAGCCTGACTGATGAGCGCCGTGAGGAACCTGTGTACGAGTCGGGGTCGTTATGGAGACGCTGAGAGCTCCAGTCAGCAGGGCAGCACTTTCCACAACACTTTCAACTTTTACCCACAAGTGATTCATGCGACACTATCAAGACGATCGACTGTCACCGTTACTGCGGCGGTTCTCAAAGTGTGGGGCGGCTCCCGGAAGTTAACGTCGATCAGGACAAGAATTCAACTATTTCTTATTTTACTTTTTGATGAAAACGACTACAGCGATAAAGTAAACGGTTATAAACATGGCCTGAACTTCTGATTTTTATTAGAATGTCATTGTGTAGAACAACAGTGGATATACTGTAATTGGGATATTTTCATACCAATAAGGGGTCAAATTAAGTAAATCTAATGTCAAATTAAGTAAATCTAGTGTCTAAGTAAGTAAATCTAATGTCAAAGTAAGTATATCTAATGTCAAAGTAAGTAAAGTAAGTAAATATAATGTCAAATTAAGTAAATCTAACGTTAAAATAAGTAAATTTAATGTAAAATGAAGTAAACTTAATGTCAAATTAAGTAAATCTAATGTAAAGTAGTAGTAATGTCTAACGTAGCTAATAAAGTTATATAAAAACATGTGTCTTTGTCAATGTATTTTCAAAGAGTCTTCTTCAGGGAGTAATATGTTTTGATACAAAAACATACTAAATGATCCAGGTTCAAGAATCGCTCAAAATAATGAATAGAAAGATTATAATAGATATTTTCGTCTCGTTCTGGGGTAAGAATGTGCAAACTCCACGCAACTCACAGCTAAAATATTATTGATTTGCTATATTATTAGTACCAACTTGTCAACGATATCAACATTCACACATCTCCAAAATGATCTGTATTTTGATCCCGCTGCACATTTAGCTCTGGGTCAAACGTCCAACACTTTTACTTTCACTTCAGCCAAACGAGGTCACACCGTTAGCCGCGCCCATCACCGCCAATATCTACCTCCCGATAATTGCCGAGATCGGGGCATATTTCCCCCCCAAATCATCACTGAAGCTGAGCATGTTCCGTGTAATCGAAAACTCCTGACCTGGCCCAGGGGATAGAAAAGTTTAAAAATCCTAAACTTTGAAAAAAAAAAGAAGAAAAAACGTAACTTGTTTGATCTGCGCATCGCCCGAAGCCCCCGAATTTTATCCATTTCCATCAATCCGTCAATCGCTTTCAAAATATCTGCCGGGTATTTGCCGCACTTGGAAGTTGACCTGTCCACGCGAAAATAAATCTATTTATCACCAAAAAGGAGCGGCGGGTCATCAATATTAAAGGAATTTAGAGGCGGCTTCCGCTTTCAGGGCACAAGTTTGTCTGGACAGAGATGGACAGCGGCTTTCTGAGTCCATACACCAAAGAAGAGACACACACACACACACAAAAGAATCTATATTATAAAGTGGAGCTGCGCTGAAGTGGTGGCCAAAAGGAAAGTGCTGACAAAGAAGAAGGGAAGAGAGCGAAGGAGGGAGAGAGGAGTTGAGAGGATTAAATGGGCAAAGTTACAGAATCATGCCTCCGGGTTGCAAGTGTCAACAGATTTGCTTTCTGTACGAAAAAATAATAATAATTGAATTTGGAAGAGGGTTTGTTGTCCCCCGCGGGATTAGCGTTTCACCCCAAAGTTCTATGTGAGGCGGATTAAATGACGAAATGTAATGTAAAATCATTCTTGGGACGGTTTAAGGGGACGCGTCATGTAAAACCCGCTTTAATGAGCTTTATTTTAATGTTATAACGGTAATATCTGACAATTAGCTTGATCAAAGTTAGCATTTTGGTTGAAACGTGCATGTTGAGTGATGGAGTTGACAGGAATCCGTGACATGGATCCGTGTCAATAATTAATCAATTTGAGCTCAATATTTTGGTTTACAGTGAACAACATTTAAATAATTAGCTAAATACCGTATTTTCCGGACTATAAGTCATAGTTTTTGCCGGGGTGCGACTTATACTCCAGAGCAACTTATATGTGATATTATTTGTCATTTTCAACCACAAGAGGGCGCTCTAGGCTCTAAGCGACGCAGAAGAAGAATCTGCACTTCCTCTACCTCTGGAGTTTGTGGAGTTGTTTAGAAGTGACACAGAGGAAGAAGAATTCAATGGATTTAGTGATTTGGGGTAAAACTGATGCTTTGGTAAACTTGTTAGCATGTTCTTTATGCTATAGTTATCTGAATAACTGTTCATATGTTACGTCAACATACCAGACACTTACCACAGTTCTGTCTGTGCCTCATGTAGCTGAAGGTGTTAGCGTTAGCATACGTCATGTAGCTGAAGGTGTTAGCATTAGCATACGTCATGGAGCTGAAGGTGTTAGCGTTAGCATACGTCATGTAGCTGAAGGTGTTAGCGTTAGCATACGTCATGTAGCTGAAGGTGTTAGCGTCAGCATACGTACACCTATTCACCATGTTCTCTCATCTGTTATTATTTTAAACTGCATTTACAGATGAAATGTCTGTTCTTGGTCTTGGATTTTATCAAATCAATTTCCCCCGAAAAATGGGACTTATACTCCAGTGCGACTTATATATTTTTTTTAATTTTCTGGTATGCATTTTTCTGCTGGTGCGACTTATAGTCCAGAAAATACAGTATGTATACGGCAGCATTTCTACTTATATTATGCACGATTTACTTTTTTCAGCTTTTAACCGTCATCCAAAACACACCTAGAATTGTATTTAGCATCATTCGCATTCGTTTAATTCATCCCGTTTACGAGGTCCTCTCCCCTCGAGCCTCACAAAACACTCCGTTTCAAGTTTGTGACGTGCAATGTCAAAAGTAGAGATCTTGAGGTCTTCTGTGGTCTGTTTTTCGGAGCCACGAATCATTGGCAGATTCGTTCTGAGCATTTCTGCGCCAAATCACATTCATTACAACTGCGTGCTTGTATTAGCATGTGTGGGGCAGCTAGCTTAATAGTACATTTAGCCTACGGGAGATGGAAAGCCAACACCAAATTCAGATGAGTGGTTTTCAATACACATGAGATACCAAAGTAAAAGTACTCAAGAGCATGTTTATAACCTAATATGTCGTTTTTCAAAGCAAAAAGCAAAACCAATACTCCAAAACAGCATTGTCATTCGCTTTAACGGTAATAACGGTGATGTGTCGGGCGGTTTGGACGAAAGAGAAGGAATTATCCGTCTGTGTCGTGAAGTGGCTCTTTTCTCTGGATGTTCGGCGTCGGTTTGGAAATGGCATCTGTCCATCACGGCGGTTTCTCATCTAAAATGAGCGACAATCCAGAGGTGCGAGAGCAGATCGCTCAAGGTCGGGCGCGGTCTCTTGGGCGAACCGTTTGTCACCATTTCCATCCGGTCTTTACGTAACAATTTACATGCATTTGGGCCGCTGAGAGTCTGAGCCACATTGCAAACATTTAATTAAAGGACCAGGTTTATAACAGGACTATTCTAGGTCTGATCTGAGTCTAAACCAGGTCTATAACAGGACTATTCTAGGTCTAATCCGAGTCTAAACCAGGTCTATAACAGGACTATTCTAGGTCTAATCCGAGTCTAAACCAGGTCTATAACAGGACTATTCTAGGTCTAATCTGAGTCTAAACCAGGTCTATAACAGGACTATTCTAGGTCTAATCTGAGTCTAAACCAGGTCTATAACAGGACTATTCTAGGTCTAATCTGAGTCTAAACCAGGTCTATAACAGGACTATTCTAGGTCTAATCCGAGTCTAAACCAGGTCTATAACAGGACTATTCTAGGTCTAATCTGAGTCTAAACCAGGTCTATAACAGGACTATTCTAGGTCTAATCCGAGTCTAAACCAGGTCTATAACAGGACTATTCTAGGTCTGATCTGAGTCTAAACCAGGTCTATAACAGGACTATTCTAGGTCTAATCTGAGTCTAAACCAGGTCTATAACAGGACTATTCTAGGTCTAATCTGAGTCTAAACCAGGTCTATAACAGGACTATTCTAGGTCTAATCTGAGGCTATACCAGGTCTATAACAGGACTATTCTAGGTCTAATCTGAGTCTAAACCAGGTCTATAACAGGACTATTCTAGGTCTAATCTGAGGCTATACCAGGTCTATAACAGGACTATTCTAGGTCTAATCTGAGTCTAAACCAGGTCTATAACAGGACTATTCTAGGTCTGATCTGAGTCTAAACCAGGTCTATAACAGGACTATTCTAGGTCTAATCTGAGTCTAAACCAGGTCTATAACAGGACTATTCTAGGTCTGATCTGAGTCTAAACCAGGTCTATAACAGGACTATTCTAGGTCTGATCTGAGTCTAAACCAGGTCTATAACAGGACTATTCTAGGTCTAATCTGAGGCTATACCAGGTCTATAACAGGACTATTCTAGGTCTAATCTGAGTCTAAACCAGGTCTATAACAGGACTATTCTAGGTCTGATCTGAGGCTAAACCAGGTCTATAACAGGACTATTCTAGGTCTAATCTGAGTCTAAACCAGGTCTATAACAGGACTATTCTAGGTCTGATCTGAGTCTAAACCAGGTCTATAACAGGACTATTCTAGGTCTAATCTGAGTCTAAACCAGGTCTATAACAGGACTATTCTAGGTCTGATCTGAGTCTAAACCAGGTCTATAACAGGACTATTCTAGGTCTAATCTGAGTCTAAACCAGGTCTATAACAGGACTATTCTAGGTCTAATCTGAGTCTAAACCAGGTCTATAACAGGACTATTCTAGGTCTAATCTGAGTCTAAACCAGGTCTATAACAGGACTATTCTAGGTCTAATCTGAGTCTAAACCAGGTCTATAACAGGACTATTCTAGGTCTGATCTGAGGCTAAACCAGGTCTATAACAGGACTATTCTAGGTCTAATCTGAGTCTAAACCAGGTCTATAACAGGACTATTCTAGGTCTGATCTGAGTCTAAACCAGGTCTATAACAGGACTATTCTAGGTCTAATCTGAGTCTAAACCAGGTCTATAACAGGACTATTCTAGGTCTGATCTGAGTCTAAACCAGGTCTATAACAGGACTATTCTAGGTCTAATCTGAGTCTAAACCAGGTCTATAACAGGACTATTCTAGGTCTAATCTGAGTCTAAACCAGGTCTATAACAGGACTATTCTAGGTCTAATCCGAGTCTAAACCAGGTCTATAACAGGACTATTCTAGGTCTAATCCGAGTCTAAACCAGGTCTATAACAGGACTATTCTAGGTCTGATCTGAGTCTAAACCAGGTCTATAACAGGACTATTCTAGGTCTAATCTGAGTCTAAACCAGGTCTATAACAGGACTATTCTAGGTCTAATCTGAGTCTAAACCAGGTCTATAACAGGACTATCCTCAGTAATAACATTAGATAAAATATTGTTAACCCTCTCCCACTAGTACACTGGATTAACGTAATCTTCTGTAATTTAATTTAACAGTATTAATGATGATAATGACAGTGGTGATAATAATAGTGTTCTTGTCGTTGCTTTGCTGTGGGTCATTTGTTGATTTGTCTTGTTTGTTGTTCTGTACACAACTCTTACACCCTAAAACTTAATATTGGCAACATTGACTCAAGTAAATAATCACTTCCAAACACTCTCTCCACATCATATTCACAACGTAATCCATCTTTCCAAATGAACTATTTAACCTCAACATAAGGGCCTAGTGTTCAATGCCGCCCGAGGAACCAATTATAAAAAGTTGAAACATGACCAACTACAGCCGCTCGCTTTGCACCTGCCCAAGAAGAACAAATTAAAGGAGTAAAGGCGTTAATTGGGAAAACACTAAATTAGTCTCCAGCTCTGGAAGTGTTTGTGGCCCGAGGCAGTGACTGAATGTTTCAATAAGCTCTTTCCCAAAATGAAGAAATAGTGAGCGAAATGTTTAAAAGTGGAAGAATGATACGACAGAGCGGGAATGAAGGGTCCCGGAGCGAGAGCAGAGGAAAGAGTTTAAAGAGCCGCCTGGTTTCAGACGAGAGGAGGAGGAGGAGGAGGAGGAGGAGGAGGAGGAGGAGGAGGAGGAGGAGGAAGAGGAGGAGGAGGAGGAGGACAGAGCGGGAATGAAGGGTCCCGGAGCGAGAGCAGAGGAAAGAGTTTAAAGAGCCGCCTGGTTTCAGACGAGAGGAGGAGGAGGCGGAGGAGGAGGCGGAGGAGGAGGAGGAGGAGGAAGAGGAGGAGGAGGAGGAGGAGGACAGAGCGGGAATGAAGGGTCCCGGCGCGAGAGCAGAGGAAAGAGTTTAAAGAGCCGCCTGGTTTCAGACGAGAGGAGGAGAAGGAGGAGGAGGAGGAGGTGAAGGAGGAGGAGGAAGAGGAGGAGGAGGAGGAAGAGGAGGAGGAGGAGGAAGAGGAGGAGAAGGTGGAGGTGGAGGAAGAGGAGGAGGAGGAGGAGGAGGAGGAAGAGGAGGAGGAGGAGGAGGAAGAGGAGGTGAAGGAGGAAGAGGAGGAGGAGGAAGAGGAGGTGAAGGAGGAAGAGGAGGAGGAGAAGACATGACACAACAAGAATGCACTTTGTATAAAAGACTAAACCAGGACTAAACCAGGACAAAATTAAGACTAAACCAGGACAAAACTAAGACTAAACTAGGACAAAACTAAGACTAAACCAGGACAAAACTAAGACTAAACCAGGACTAAACCAGGACTAAACCAGGACAAAACTAAGACTGAACCAGGTCTAAACCAGGGCTAAACTAGGACTAAACCAGGACTAAACTAGGACTAAACCAGGTCTAAACCAGGCCAAAACTAAGACTGAACCAGGATTAAACCATGACTAAACTGAGACTGAACCAGGTCTAAACTAAGACTAAACCAGGACTAAACCAGGTCTAAACCAGGCCAAAACTAAGACTGAACCAGGATTAAACCATGACTAAACTGAGACTGAACCAGGTCTAAACTAAGACTAAACCAGGACTAAACCAGGACTAAACTAGGACTAAACCAGGACTCATGCAGGGTCTAATACACTCATGGACTCACACTGTGATGGGATTTACTGGGTTGAGACGAGAAATGAATAAACTCAAATAAACAGACTGTGTGTTTGGAGTGTGCGAGGAACACTAGAGTGCCTTGAGGATTCCACGGGGATTTAATTGAATAATTTACCATTTTGGAGTGTCCTGAGCAAACTTCTGCAGCAAAAAGAAAGCAAAACAATCAGCAGTGGCACAGGCAATACTTGCCACTTCATCTTTATCACATTGATGTATAAAAGGTGTAATTTGGTGCACCGCGACACACAAAGGGCTGAAAAAGTGTATATTCTCTTTTGTTTCATGTTTTTACACTTCTCGTGTTTATGTGTCGTGTTCGACCTGAGAGTTTCACAGCGTTGGCAGATGAATGAAGGTGAATTCTCTATGTCATTTGAAAAATCTGGTCAAAGATACTGACAAACATCATAAAAGACAAAATAGACATGATATATTTAGAAGAAACACTTTTAAAGCAGAACTAAGTCACACTTTCACATTACTGAGCGTCTTTGTAAGTCCCTGTGATGGTTAAATATGTATTCCCGGGGCGTTTAAAGCACCCGGCGTCGCCCCCTGCTGTCTTGGGGTGGAAAACCAGCCTCATTTACTAACGTCGACCTGACGTCAACTCTCCTGAGAAACCCTGGCTCTTTTTTTCATATGTGGCAACTCTAAATATTTTTGTATGTGTTTTTACTGCCTTATGATGAAAAAGAAAAAAAAAACATTAGCGTAATTTTTTTTTTGACAATCTATTTTCACAAGGGACCAGCAGGGGGAGCTCTATATCGAGTTACGCCAACTAAATTAGACTTTTCCTTGATTCCAGAATGGAGTTTTAACATTCCGTGACAACAATAAAGAGTTTCTTCGTAAAGCGTGCAGTGCATCTAGTAGGAATACTGTTTCGTACTATATAGATTCCACTTTGCGAGAAGCAGACGAGTACAAAAGCAACTCAAAAAAAATATTCTTTAATGTACTTTTCGCCGCTCCAAAGCCTCCTCGCATCTTGCCGCGCTGCAGTCTAAAAGAACATCAGTATTCACAAAGGACAAAAGGCATGAGCCACGTGGAAGGAGCGGCTCCTTGATGTCAAAGTCACATTGCTTTTAACATCCGCGGCGGAGTTAGCGAGCTGCCAATCCGCGGTCGCACCTCTCGTTAGCGGCCCACACTCCCGCGCCTTAAGCTTTTGATTTATAGCCGCGCAAACAGCATCCAAACAACAAGTCGCACTTTAGCTTTCATTACAGTCAACAGGATGTGACACGGAGGCTCGTTACGGACGGGAAAACGAAGCAACAGTTCGCTTTCTGGAAGACAGCCGTAGTGTATTTTCAGTCAAGACCAAAAGGTATCGTATTTTCGCAAACAGCCAATAAATGCGTAATAGAAAAGAAAAAAACATATACACGTATTTTCCGGTCTATAAGTCGCACCAGCCCAAAAAAATGCATAATAGAGAAGGAAAAAAAACATATATAAGTTGCACTGGAGTGTGAAATGCAGTTGCAAGTGTGAAAATAACAAATAATATAAGTATAAATATAAGTATAAGTCGCACCCCGGCCAAAACTATGAAAAAATGTGCAACTTATAGTCCGGAAAATACGGTATAAGTCGCACCATTGTTGGTCGGTTGTCTGTGTGAAAATAACGAATAAAATCACTTATATAAGTCGCTCTGGAGTACAAGTTGCACCCCATAAAAAAGGTGTGATTTATAATCTGGAAAATATGGTAATCCAAAGCAAATCCTGCAGAAAGACTTGAAAATATCATAATAATAAATCACAATTAAACATGGATTCAAATAACTTAAAGGTGCTGTGCCTAATTTTAGCTCTTTACCGCTCCAGGTGTATCGCTCTCTTGCCTAATGCACTCTGAGCATCCGAAATATTCACCGTAATTATTCTAAAAAACATTTTTCACCCGTCTCTGTCACGATAAAGCTAACAAACATTAGCATGATAACAGGAGAACAAAACGCTTTATACAGCTGTGCTTTATTACATGAACTAGTCGTTTTTCGAGTTTCAGGGCCTCGTCCGCGCGACGCTCAAACTGTCTGAAACGGAAATTAACTGAACTTTTTGAAACCCGGTCCCAGAGTGCAAGGATTTCAAAACGGCGGTTCGGCATCCCCGCGGTTACGCCGTTTCCATTGCCCCGCCTCAACTCAACGAAACCAAACTCCAACAACAACAATGGCAACGTACAGCGTTTGTTTTTAGACATTATTATTATATATGGAGCGGTCTGACGTTTTCATCGTCGGTGCATTTCCACTGTGAGACAGAATCTAACAAAGAAAAATCCAGAAAACACACTGCATTAAATATTTTCTTTATATGCTATTGCTACTAAAACTAATAAAACTACAAAAAGACTACTAAAAAACACTAAAACTAAAAGAAGAACCTACAAACCCACAACAATTACAACTACTAAATTAATAATTTACCATTTTCAGTCCAAAATTACAATAATAGAAGGAACTTCTGTAAGTGTGATATAATAATGTAATATAAGTGCTCGCGACAAACGATAATATTGAAATGACATAATGCGACTTATACTTATATACTTATACTCCGGACCGACTTATATGTGATATTATTTGTTATTTTCACACTTGCAACCGCATTTCATACTCCAGAGCGACTTATATATGTTTTTTCTTTTCTATTATGCATTTTTTGGCTGATGCGACTTATACTCCGGTGCGACTTATAGTCCAGAAAATACACACAATAAAAGTGGAGCAACCCAAAAATACTTCCCTCGCAATTATTTATCGGACAATAAATTCAATAAAGTAATTAATGTGACAAGGACCAGGTCTAAACAAGCACAACAAACACAAACGCACCTCTGGAACACAACATTTGCTTTCGTGACCATCGCCCGCTTGAGATCTCACTTTTTATGCCCCGACAGGAAGCAGCCCTCGCCCAAGTTTAATTCAAAACAAGTCTGGCCTTTTATTTACAGCGCGCGAATGCGATGATGGCAAAACAACATCTGCGGCCCTTTTAGCGTGTCACTTTCCAAACGCCGCCTGCTCCCGTCACGTAAACAACCCACAACAGAAGACGCCGTGTCAAACTCTGCCTGGTTTTGCCTTTGTGATGCGGCGCCGTCTCTCCTGCTGATGGCATTTAGCATTTAGCAGTTTCACACAGAAAGCAAAACATTCAATGAATCCCGCTAATCAAGATCACCTTTAAATGTTCAAAGGTGGTTCATAATCACATTAAATGCAGGGATGATGTCTGAAAGCTTTTGTTACAGTTATTTTTGCAGGTTATAATATTGGCATTTGGGCCTTTTTCTTTTCCTTGGATGCCTTATTTTATTTTCAAATTTACTACTTATTTTTCTTTCTTTTTTTTTCCTCTGGACCTGCCCTGTTTGTTTTGTTATGTATTTTTTTAATTTGGAAAAAATATATTCCAAAAAATAAAATACATTTTAATAATAAAAAATAAAAATAATAATAAAAAATACAATGGAAAATAATAATGATAATACAATAATAATAATAATTAAAAAATAATAATAATTAAAACAAATATTTTAAAAATACATAAAAAATACAAAAACACAAATAAATAAAATAGGAAAATAAAATAAAAATGCTATTTAAAAGC